>NC_133503.1:176915694-177220000 GCF_049354715.1 Callithrix jacchus | reverse complement strand
ACTATTTTAGAAATAATCATTTGCAAAGTTCTGGTGATTAAAACTTACATTTTCAAATCCCCAATAGAATATTGTGGAAAATGTGATTTTTAGGAGGAAAGATCCTAAGCCAAGAGGCTAAGGTTCAAATCCCAACATATTTCAAAACCATAACTTTGGGCAAGTTACTTAAGCTCTCTGTTTCTCATTTCACTCAATGTGTAATAATAATTAAAAAGATAATAATCCATATTGCATAGAGCTATTTTGAAAATTTAATTGACTAATGCATATGTGATGCATAAATAAAGCAACATTTTTATTTGTGAAACATTCACATTGACCTTACCCTAAAGTCTTCAACTAAAATCTAGTTCTTGGAGATTTTATTCTCTCCCTTGCTCTCCTGTTCTCTCTGTACATATATCTCTATGTGTATGTGTATATATGCACACATATATTATATATTTTTTTCTTTTTTATTAAGAAAGCAAAGGAATAAAAAAATGGCTACTCCATAGGCAGTGCAGCATATTATACATTATGTTTTTATATATTATACTACAAACATTATATATGTATCTTTTTATGTGTATACACACTTTTTTTTATAGCGTTCCTTTTCTTCCCGCTCATATCCATAAATATTTTTAGCTTTCTTTTTTCCCTCCTAAATTAGAGTTCATAATTGTTAAAAAAAAAAAAAAAAAAAGTCTGGATTAGTGAGAGGCTGTATTCAAAAAGCTTATTTGTATTAGTCCATTTTCATGCTGGTGATAATGACACACCCAAGACTGGGCAATTTACAAAACAAAGAGGTTTAATGGTCTTACAGTTCCACATAGCTGAGGAAGCCTCACAATCATGGCAAAAAGCAAGGAGGAGCAAGTCATTTCATAAGCAGATGGCAGCAGGCCAAGAGAGAGCTTGTTAAGGGTAACACCATCTTATAAAGCCATCAGATCTCATGATACTTATTCGCTATAGTGAGAAAAGCATAGGAAAGACCTGCCCCCATGATTCCATTACCTACCACTGGGTCCCTACTATAACATGAAGAAATTCAGTATGAGATTTGAGCGGGGAAACAGTCAAAAATGTCATTCCACTGCTGGCTCCTCCCAAATCTCATGTCTTCACATTTCAAAAGCAATCATGCCTTCCCAACAGTCCCCTAAAGTCTTAACTCATTTCAGCATTAACTCTGAAATACTGTTCACAAGACAAGGCAAGTCCCTTCTGTTGAAGAGCCTATAAAATCAAAAGCAAGTTAGTTACTTTTTAGATACAATGGAAGTACAGGCATTGGGTAAATACAGCCATTCCAAATGGAAGAAATTGGCCAAAACAAAGGGACTACAGACTCCATGCAAGTCCAAAATCCAGCAGGGGAGTCAAATTCTAAAGCTGTGGCTTTGCAGGGTATAGCCCTGCTCCTGGCTGCTTTCATGGGCTGGCACTGAGTGTCTGTAGCTTTTCAAGGTGCACAGTGCAAGCTGTCAGTGGATCTACAGTTCTGGGGTTTGGAGGACAGTGGCCCTCTTCTCACACCTCCGCTAGGTGGTGTCCCAGTAGGGACTCTGTGTGGAGGCTCTGACCCCACACTTCCCTTCTGCACTACCATAACAGAGGTTCTCCATGAGGGACCTGCCCTTGCAGCAAACTTCTTCCTGGACATCCAGGCATTTCCATACATCTTCTGAACTCTAGGAGGAGGTTCCCAAACCCCAATTATTGACTTCTGTGCACCAGCAGACTCAACTCCATGTGGAAGTTGCCAAAGCTTGAGGTTTGTGCCCTTAAAGTCACAGCCCAAGCTCTATGTTGTCCCCTTTTAGCCAGGGCTCAAGTGGCTGGGATGCAGGGCATCAAGCTCCTAGGCTACACAGAGCATGGGGACTATGGGCCAGCTCACAAAACCACTCTTTCCTCCTAGGCCTCTGGGGCTGCGATGGGAGTGGCTGCCATGAAGATGTCTGATATGCCCTTGAATCATTTTCTCAGTTGTCTTGGGAATTAACATTCAGCCCCTTGTTATTTATGCCAATTTCTGCAGCCAGCTTGGATTTCTCCTCAGAAAATGAAATTTTCTTTTATCACGTTGCCAGACTGCAAATTTTCTAAACTTTTAGGCTCTGTTTCCTGTATAAAATGGAATGCTTATAATAGTCCCCAAATCACCTCTTGAATGCTTGGCTGGGTAGAAATTTATTCCACCAGATACCCTAAAGCAGCTCTTGCAAGCTCCAAGTTCCGCATATCTCTAGGGCAGGGGCAAAATGCTGTCACTCTCGTTGCTAAAACAAAGCAACAGTCGCCTTTGCTCCAGTTCTCAACAGTTTCTCATTTCCATCCGAGACCACCTCATCCAGTACTTTATTGTCCATATTGCTATCAGCATTTTGGGCAAAGCCATTCAACAAATCTCTACAAAGTACCAAACCGTCAATACTTTTCTGTCCTCTTCTGAGCCCTCCAAACTGTTCCAACACCTGCCTGTTACCCAGTTCTAAAACTGCTTCCAAATTTTCAGGTATCTACAGCAGTGTCCCACTCTACTGGTACCAATTTACTTCATTAGTCCATTTTCATGCTGCTGATCTTAATCATACTGGAGACTGGGCAATTTACAAAAGAAATAGGTTTAAAAGGCTTACAGTTTCACATAGTTGGGAAAGTTTGACAATCATGGTGAAATTACATGGACGACAGCAGGCCAAAAGAGAGCTTGTGCAGGGAAACCCCAACTAATAAAGCCATCACATCTCATGAGACTTACTCAGTATCACAAGAACAACAGGGAAAGACCTGCCCACATGATTCCATTATCTCCGACTAGGTCCCTCCTGCAATGCACAGAAATTCAAGATCAGATTTGAGCAGAGAACAGCCCAACCAAGTCACTATTGTAATACAGAGAATGGTCTGAATGCAAGATCCACAAAGTCTCAAAATCATAACAAATAAAGGCTTTTCATGTATAAGGAACAGATGGCATTATCAAGGATGTTTAACAGAATCTTCCACCCTTGCATTTAACCTGTTTCTCAGGATGAGCTGGAAAGGGTGGATGTTCCGCAACTTAGTTTTTGCTTAAGCTAAGGGGCAAACCAAACTCCAGGCACACGTGGGGAGAAGAAACGCTGCAATAAATTTTGCTCAAGGCAAGTCAATAGATAGATAATGGTCAATTGTGAGTAGTCGGCTATGACCTACAGTGTCTCTCTCCTCTGCTGGTCAATAATCAGTAGATGCCTTTTTCAAAAAGAAAAGTATTGAGATACACAACAATTATTATTAATTATAGATTCAATAGAAATATAAATTAAAAAGGAGACAAAAAAATTGTAAAAAATATTATCACAAAAGAGACAAAGAACTGGAGATAAAATTTTGAAGAACTGTAGAAGATAAATGCATTTTATTTGATTTTAAATCCCTTAAGGGTAACATTTCTTCAGAATTTGAAAAGAGGTACAGAAAGTAAAGAAATACCAGCATAAAACCATTAATTTTATATAATTTTAAATTACTTTCTTCTGCTTGATTCATTCTGCTATTTAAACTTGTGCATATTTCACTAAGTTCTCGTGTTGTATTTTTCAACTCCGTTAGTTCATTTATATTCCTCTCTATATTGTCTATTCTTGTCAGCATTTCGTCAAACCTTTTTACAAAGTTCTTAGTTTCTTTACATTGGGTTAGAACAAGTTCTTTTAATTCCCAGAAGTTTCCTATCATCCACCTTCTGAAGCCTACTTCACATAATGGAACACAGTCCTTTTGCATCAGGGCTTGTTCCGTTGCTGATGAGGAACTGCAATCCCCTGTAGAGGGAGAGGGGCTCTGATTTTGGGTATACTCAGCCTTCTTAGACTGGTTTTTTCCCTTTATTATAAATTTATCCATCTGTCTTCTTTACAATTACCGCCTTTCTAATTAGGTTTCTGAGTCAACATCCAATTTATTGATTCCCAGTGCTGGGATTCAAGCAACCCACTGAACTGGCCAAAATAGCAGCGATAAGACTGATGGTGCTCTTCTGCCCGGGAATCTCTGGTCTGGCTTTTTTCTTGAATCTGCAACAAGCGGCTCTGCCTTGCCGGAGCTCCAAACACTGGTCAGTAAGGGAACCAGTCCCGTTTACTCTGCATGAAGAGCTGCCACGCCAAGGCACCAGCAAAACCGCTGTGCTGGCCACAAGAGTCGCGCTGGTGACCTGTGGGGCTCCTCCACTAGAAATCTGCTGGTCCGTGAGTGATGAAAATTCATCTGAAAGTGTGGCGTCCTCTCGTTCTCTGAGCTTTCACTGGCAGCTACAATCCTGAGCTGTTAGTGATCAGCCATCCTGCATCTCTCTGTCTTTTTTTTTTTTTTTTTTTTTTTTTGCTTTTAAAACTAATTGTATTCCTAAAGTTAAAATCAGCTAGCAGGATATCAGAGGTCGAAGACCAACTTAATGAAATAAAATGACAAGACAAGAATAGAGAAAAAAGGATGAAAAGGAATGAGCAAAGTCTCCAAGAAATATGGGACTATGTGAAAAGACCCAATCTACGTTTGATTGGTGTACCTGAATGTGATGGAGAGAATGAATCCAAGCGGGAAAATACTTTTCAGGATATTATCTAGGAAAATTTTCCCAATCTAGCAAAGCAGGACACTATTCAACCCCAGGTAATACATAGAACACCACAAAGATATTCCTCAAGAAGAGCAACCCCAAGGCACATAATCGTTAGATTCACCAGGATCGAAATAAAGGAGAAAATACTAAGGGCAGCCAGAGAGAAAGGCCAGGTTACCCTTAAAGGGAAGCCTATTAGACTTACAGCAGATCTCTCAGTGGAAACCCTACAAGCCAGAAGAGAGTGGGGGCCAATATTCAACATACTTAAAGAACAGAACTTTCAGCCTAGAATCTCATATCCTGTCAAACTAAGCTTCACAATTGAAAGAAAAATAAAATCTTTTATGAACAAGCAAGTACTCAGAGATTTTATTACCACCAGGTCTGCTTTACAAGAACTTCTGAAAGAAGCATTATACATAGAAAGGAACAACCAGTATGAGCCTTTCTAAAAATATACCAAAAAGTAAAGAGCATCAACATAAAGAAGAATTTACATCAATGAATGGATAAAATAGCCAGTTAACATCAAATGGCAGTAACCCTAAATTTAAATTGACTAAATCCCCAAGTCAAAAGATACAGCCAAAACCTAATTGTATATCCAAAGATACACAAAGACTCAAAACAAAGGGTTGGAGAAAAATTTACCAACCAAATGGAGAGCAAAAATAAACAAATAAACAAAAAGCAGGAGTTGCAATTCTCACATTTGATAAAATAGATTTCAAAGCAACAAAGATACAGTGGTAAAAGGATCAATGCAACAAGAAGAGATCTTAATATCCAGATACATAAGACCCATAACGAGATTTAGACTCAATGAGACAGAAAATTAATAAGGATATCCAGGACTTCAACTCAGATCTGGAACAAGTAAACCCAATAAATATTTATAGAGTTCTCCATTTTAAATACACAAAATATTGATCAGCCATTATTAATACCCATTTTTAGAATGAAGCAATATTCCTGTTCTCTCTCCCTCTTTTTCTTCCTCTTTCTTCCTCTCCTTCTCTCCTTTTTTTACTTTTCAACATCCTAGTTCCTCACCTCTACTCAACACATTCCTCTGAACACCTGATTCCTTGTGATTCTCCCGTCCCACTGAAACCTCCAATTCAAAAAAAATACAAAAAAAAATTTTTTTAATTACTTGGCACTGCAATTTACCAAAGAAAGTTTTTTTTTTTTGGAAATACTTCTATCTTAGAAGAATGAAATGAGCAATAATGCTTTCAGCTACTGACAGTTAAAACATTTCTTTCCCAAAAGAGTAATTTCAATTTATGAAGACTCCTCTTTTTGCTCATGGTTAATATGGCCAATATATTTAATGTTCACTAGTATATTTAATTTTTATTATGCCCAAGATTTCTTTCAGATAAATCAGTAATTTATTCTACTATGTTTTAGCTGACATGGCTTATACATTGGTTATTTGAATTCAATTCTAATTAATATGTGAATATATATATTCATATACATATACACATGCATAAGTACTTTAGAATGTTTATATTCATATACATATACACATGCATAAGTACTTTACAATTTTTAAGTCCTTAATATATATTATAAGGAAGTAATATAACTAGTGAGAAAGCAAGAAACATTTGCTCAGTAACTCTGTGAAAATTACCTAACTCTATGGTAATAAGAAAAAATTAGTGTGTACAAGCACACACCTACTCATGCAAATAAACTAGTATGATTCTTTATTAATGTTTTTATATCTGAATTCTGAAATTATGGCTATGTAGTATTTTTTGAAAATTTTTCCATTATATTTTATTTTTATCATAAAAGTAAGCAAGTATAATTCATTAATTTCGTGATCAAGCTATGAACCACACCTAATTATGTGGAATTCTGACTTTTAAAACTTTAATCAGTTATATTAACACTAGGACATTTATGGTTAGAATATTCTAATATACATAGATAGATAGATAGATAATAGATATAAAAATAAATATAGAGAGGTTTTTGTTACACAAAAACAATATTACAAATATTTTGTATTGCATCTTCAACATTAACTTTTTTCTCATTCAATTAGTATGATAACCTTATGAAGTAGGTATGATGTTTTGCATATTATATATAAACAGATGTAGTGTGATATTAACATTCAAATATCTATGAAGTAGAACTAGAATGTTGCCCAGAACTCTGACAACTGAATTGGTAGCTTAACTCACTCATATTTATTTTGATTCTGTGCTGCTAAAAACAGTGACTATAAAAATTACCTATGGTACTTAAAATACATATTTCTGTACTAAATATCACAGTCTTTGAATCAAAGCTCCAAGAAGGTTCATACAATACTGTTTTAACATGCACCTTAGGTAATGTACAAGTCAGAGAAAGAAAAGTCAGTGGTGTAATTTAGTCTGAGTCTGAAGGCCTGAGAACCAGGGGAGTTAATGATGTGAATCCCAGTGTGAGGGCAGGAGAATACCCATGTCCTAGCTCAAGCAGTGAGACACAAGTGGCAAATTCTCGCTTTCATTGCCTTTTGTTCTATGCAGGCCCTCAACTGTGTGATGCCGATCCACATTAGGGAGGGAAATCTGCTTTTCTGAGTTCAGCAATTAAAACAAAAATGTCATCCATAAATGCCATCACATACCCAGCAAAAAATGATGTTTAGCCAAATATCTGCCCCCCATCTCTGTGAGCCATGCAAATTGACACTTAAAATGAGCCATCAGAGGTATTTTTTTAATTCACAGTGAGTGAATGTACAGATTCACGATTTGTATTTTTCTTTAATAACTGTATAGAAAATTAACTAAAGTAGAAATTTAACTCAACATTTACAATTATTTTTTAAAATTGTATACATTTAGAATGGATTTCGCACTAGACATTGTGCTAAACTAAGTTCTACTTAATACTTATTTTCACACTTGGCCATATTTCAAGAGGTTGCATCTATTATTATGCTCTTTAATGGACCAAGTTACTTAATGAAAGACATGTAGCCAGTAAACAGAAGAGGCAGCATTTCATTGTAACAATTAAACAATCTGTGACATCCAGATTTGATTGCAATCTCCATTTTTATGTATACCACTTCTCTTGTCTATCTTCATTTTAAAGATTTTTTCTTTTTTTCTAAATTCAATATCAATTATTTTTGTACACCTCAGTATATAATTCAGTGAGCTATACTTAAAGAGCACTATGTATTCACAACTTTAAAGTCAAGTTATCTTTATTTGTGTAAAATTGAACAGAGCTCAAGAATATCATGTTTTAATAACACGCACACTTGATTATTTTCCTTCTCATCTAACACTACTATTCTAGGCTTCTCCAGTAAATTTTATTTGTCTAAGATTATCAATATTAGCAAATCTGCTATTTTAGATCTGTACCTATGAGTATGTGTTATTTATTAAATAATTTCAAAATGACAAAAACTATCATAAATACCAGTAGTCATAGATGCCATCTCAGCAGTCTCAGATCTAAGACTATCACCCAGACTAATTTTAATACCCTAATTCCTGGAATATTTGTACAGAGAGAAAGCAAGCATTAAGTGTCTATTCATTTATCTCTATATGCATATATACATTTAAATATATGCAAATATGAAGTACACAAATATAAATATATACATGCATACATACATGGATGAATGAATGGACAGATATCTTATTATGTATTTGGTATCTTTTCCCCAGGGACTCTTTAGCCAATGAGAGCTACTAGAAAAGTTATATTATTTTTTAGTCAGTGACTGTAACATATGCTCTCAGCAATTCCATGAGTTTAGAATGACTAATGACACATTTTGTTTACAATTTCTGAGTTTTTTATTATTTGTTTTTATTTTACCTAACAATTTTTTACTCGTGGCTGATACAGGATGGCAATTAATGATAAGATTACCAAAATGAAATTATTGATTGCCACAATATAACATAGAAAACATGTTTTACTCAATGTTCCAAGCAAAGGAGTGTTCAAGAGAAGAAAAGTCAAAGATCATTGGTGGAAGTCTTTTGATATTACAAACACTTTCAAAAGCAACACTGAAACCTGGGAAAATTAACTAATAAACACAGGAGTACACAATTGAAGCAACATTTTCTGAATGCGTGAATTAAAACTGAGATAATTAAACAGATGAAAGACCTATATCACTTACAATTGCTGATACTGCATCTCAAAGATAATTTATAATATAACTTCCAGAATTCCTGTTTCACTTCCAAACTCAAAATGGTTATGCATATGTGTAGTTTTTAATACATAAGATTTAAAAAATATCATTAATAGTAAAATAAGCAAGACCAAAGTACACAAATGGACACAGACAAATAAATTTGTATTCCTATATTTGCATATATTTATTTCCACAGTCCTTTGTGATAGGTATTATTATGCCTATTTTATACTTAAATAAGCTAAATTTTAAAAAGTGTGATTGATTTTGTCAATCTAAATAGCTTTTCTGCGGCATTTCCACATGATGATCAGTGTATAGAGACCATGAGTTTTCTAATAGGTCAGCACTTCTCTAATCATGTTTCATGTAATATAATATTTGTACAAGGTTAATTATTGAAAGAAAAGGCATTTCATCATTAAATCAGTTTGAGAACTATTAGATTGAACAATGTTAGATGGATTTTGTTAATTTAATACTCCCCAGATCTATTCATACAATAATGTCAATTGTCATTGCCCTGTTTGTACACAGAAGACTAAAATAAAAAATAATAAACACAAGTTCAGTCCTAAAATACTCCCTTACAAAATATTAATAATGAATTTAACTTAAAATGAACACTGCGAAAATGTTAACATATTTTTAGAAATTCTTCAGAGGATATTTATATACATATGGATTAACAGCTTACTTCAAGATGAAAGTAATCCAATTTATATTATTTTTAAAAAATCCTTGTGATTAAGCACATTTTTGTAATAGATTTACAACTTTAGAATAGTTTAGATATACTGAAAAATTCAAAAGTAATAGTTTTTTTTCCTGAATCCCCCTTACTCAGTTTCCTCTATTATTAAAATCTTACATCACTATGTTTCATTTATCTCAATTAGTGAAGCAGTATTGATACATCGTTCTTAACGAAAATCCAACTCTTTAACATAGCTGCATTAAGCTTATCTGTATGTTGCTCTTTGAGCATATCTTTATGTTCTAGAAATACTAGATGCTCTAGGCTTATGTTGTATATTTTCTGCCCTGGTTTTACACTGGATTTTCAAATAATATTCATTTCCTTTTTCTAAAAGAGTTTTCATGGCTCAAAAAAAAAAAAAAAAAGAATTTGTATTCAGTTTGAATTTGATCCTGAAAGTATTCCTTGTCTTCTCCCTCTTTGCTAAAGCAGAATGTGAACCTAAGAGTCATCTAAAAACATTTATATTAATGGGAAGAGGTGTTGTGGTTTTTACCTATTTCAGTCTACTGGTAAATGAAAAACATGTCTGTCAGGAACTCAGGAGGGAGATTTGGATTTATTCTGAGAACACTAAGCATGCTGGCAGCTTTACTTCTCCAATCTCTACAGAGGTTTGCAGCACATCTGAATTTGAAGGGGAAAAAAAAAATCCCAGAATGTTAAGCTATATTTTCAAAATGTGATTCCTACAGATGTCAAAGTACTGTCTCTCTAATTTTACCTTCATTATGCAATGCCTTCAGGCTCAGGCTGTGTGAGTTTTCTATGAAGCACTTAATCTCTACTCAGACCCCTTAGGAAGATGTAATAGCAATCAGTAAATAACAGTGCAGAGGCTGTTGATTACTATTGAATAAACCAAAATGCTTTCCATACATTGCAAACTAAAAATGGATCACTCTCTTCACTTATCTTTTTTTAATGACATTTTAAAGTCTAAGGGCCTTATTAATCAATACTTTTATATGATGTTTTCCAAAGGTGCGCATGTACCTTGCTTAGAAAACAGAAGAGAGGCAGATATAATGAGAGTCTTCTGAGGAAATTAAATTAGATCAGTATTCATAAACATTAGGCACTTGATAAAGAATTTTTTAGGAAAACAAGGTTGCTAAAAAGAGAAGCAATAGAAAAAACAAAAAGAAAACTAATGTAAAAAATTAAACAGTTTTTGACAGGTATTTTGACTTCTATCATATTTTGAAATGAAAATTATGAAAAAGTCATTTGTTTAGCATATTGTAAAAGATGCTTAAGGCCAAGTGTTTAAATTGCACCTTTATGGCTCCACAATGTATGCTTTGCTCACTGTACGGGAAAACCCCAACAACTGACCTTTTGATAACATTTTACACAAAACAATAGATAGTATTATTTTCAAAGGGGTATGATTAGATTTTAACATTTAGTTCAGACTACACATTGCATCATTCAAATAATCATTGTATTTGTAAAAAAATTAAAAAATAATTTAAATATGTTGGCTGAAAATTGAGAGACGGATATTTACTCAAAAGATTTTCTTTACAATGTTCATATTTTCCCACAGCTTTATGGAAGAATAATTGGCAAAAGTTAAATGGCACATAATTAAATTGTACAATTTGGGAAGTTTTAGAAGTTGTGCACGCCCATGAAACCATCAACAATGAAGATGTTGACAGTACCTCTTAGCCTTGTGTTAGTTTGCTAGGACTGTTGTAATAAAGTTTCTAAGACTGGGTGGTTTAAATATCAGGAGTTTATTTTCTCACAATTTTGAAGGCGAGAAGTCCAAGGACCAAGGCTCAGCAGGGTTAGTTTCTTCTGAGGCTTTTTTCCTTGGCTTGCAGACAGCAGCCTTCTCTCAGATTCTTCAATTATTCTCTCTTTGTGTGTAAATCTGTGTCCTAACATATTAGTCAGGTTTCCCTAGAGAAACAGAACTAATAGGATATATACCAAAGGGGAGTTTATTAAGGAGTCGTAACTGACACAGTCACAAGATCCCACAAACTTGGGGTGTGATTTCAAGGGCAGGAAGCATCCAGCATGGGAGAACAATGTAGGCTGGGAAGATAAGCCAGTCTAGCCTTTTCACGTTTTTTCTTCCTGCTTTATACCTTGGTATGCTTTCCTCCTTTTAAGACTTATGTTTGCAGCTGATTAGATGGTGCCCACCCAGATTAAAGGTGGGTCTGCCTTTCTCAGCCCACTGATTCAAATGTTAATATCCTTTGGCAACATCCTCACAGACCCACCCGGGATCGATACTTTGCATTTCAATTCAATCAAGTTGACACGCAGTATTAACCATCACACCTAATCTCATGTTTTTATAAGAATACTATCGTACTTTATTAGGATATGACCTTATAAAATAATTTTAACTTCACTACCTCTTTTTTTGTTTGTTTGTTTTTAAGGTGGAGTCTCACTCTGTTGCCCAGGCTGGAGTGCAGTGGTGCAATCTCCACTCACTGTAACTTCCACTTCCTGGCTTTAAGGGATTCTCCTGCCTCAGCCTTCTGAGTAGCTGAGATTACAGGCAAACACTATCATGCCCAGCTAAGTTTTGTATTTTTAGTAGAGACAGGGTTTCACCATGTTGGCCAGGGTGGTCTCGATCACCTCTGTAATCCCAGCACTTTGGGAGGCCAAGGCAGATAGATCATCTTTTTAAAGACTATCTCTATACACAGACACATTTTAGTCACTGGGGGTTAGAACTTCAACATGGGGGCTTGATGCAGTGGTTCACACTTATAATCTCAGCACTTTGGGAGGCCAAGGCAGATGAATCACCTGCAGTCCGAAGTTCGAGGCCAGCCTGGCCAACATGGTGAAAGCTTGTCTCTACTAAAAACACAAAAAAATTGTCAGACATATGATTTCAAGCATATGTCAGGTGTGAGCACCTGTAATTCCAGCTACTCAGAAGGCTGAGGGTGTGGCAGGTTGCAATGAGTTGAGATCGCACCATTGAACTCCATTCTGGGAAACAAGAGTGAGACTCTGTCTCAAAAAAAAAAAAAGAAAAAGAACTTCAACATAGGAATTTGTAGGGGTATAATTCAGCCTGTAACAATGCTCAATGAGATTTCTCTGGCTCTGTCTCCTTCCCAACCTACCTACTTCTCTTCACAGGTAATCACTGACCTGTTTTCTGAAACTATAGATGAGTTTTCAAGTTATAAATTTGTGTTTATTAAATAATGCAATATACACTCTTTGTTGATTTCTTTTCTGAAACATAATTATCTTGTGATTCATCCAAGTTGTTATTAATTTTTTTGTTTTAAGTACTATTTAGTTTATTAATTCAAATGTTGGTGGACATTTTGGGTTATTTACTGATTTGAGTTATTAGAAATAAAGCTTACATAATCTTTCACATTCATTTTTATGTGGACATATATTTTTCTTTTGCTTGAGTTAGCCCCTAAGAGTAAAACTGTTAAATCAAAAGGAAGGTATATGTTTAAGTTTTTAAGAAACATTCAAATATTTTCAAAATATGGTTTACTATTTTACATTCCAGCCAATAGTATGTGAGAGTTTCAATTTCTCCACATCTTTACCAACACTTGATATAGTCCTTTCAATTTTAGATATTCTAATAGGTTTATAGAGGTATCATATTTCTCTAACAACGAGTGATTTCAGGCATATGTTCATTTGCATTATCTTTTCTGGTAAACTATATTTTCAAATACTTTGCCCATTTCTTTATTAGGTTATTTACCTACAATTGAGTTTAATTAGATTTTGATATATTCTAATTACATGTCTCTTGTTAGATATGTCATTTGCAAATATTTTCCCTACTTTATGGCTTATCCTTTTTTTTGTACTTTAAGTTCTGGGGTACATGTGCAGATTTTGCAGGATTGTTACATAGGTATACACATGCCATGGTGGTTTGCTGCCTCCATCTCCCCATCACTTACATCAGGGGGTTTCTCCCAATGTTATCCCTCCCCAACCTCCCCACACCCCACTGTCCCTCCACTATAGCCCCCAACAGACCCCAGTGTGTGATGTTCCCCTCCCTGTGCCCATGTGTCATGTGTTTTCATTGTTCAACACCCACCTATGAGTGAGAACGTGGCTTGTCCTTTTATTTACTTAATTTTTTTTTTCCAGAAAACAGAAGTTATAATTTTAAAAGTCCAATTTTTAAAAGTGTTCTTTATCGGATTGTGCTTCTCACACCATATCTAAAAAATATTTTCCAAGCCCAAGATTACAAAGATTTATTATATGTTTACTTTAGTTGTTTTATAGTTTTAGGTTTATAGGCAGCTTTATTACCCATGTTGTTCAGAAATAAAAATTTCTGATATCAAGATATAGAAGTATTTCAAATGAATGAGCTTGATCTGGACCATACAAACAGTTCTCATTAGGACATGTTTTAAAGGAAAGCTAAGAAATTCTGTAATCTGTTTCTCACTTTGATATCTCCCATGACACTAGATCTTATAGCCAACTGCCTGATGTAATTATAAATTGTTTATCCTTCAGGCTCCTCAAAGCCATCATATTTGAAAGATAATTAACCATGTTCTTTCACTTCTCCTACAAACCTGTTTTTGCTGTAGTTCCAACATCTATTGATGTTGCTGTCATCTGTACTCCTATTCACATTAGATACGGGATTTATCCAATTTTCTTCTCTCATTTTCTCTTTTCATCTCTAACCCTTATGAAATGGCCAATTTGCTAAATGAAAAGTAGATTAACAATCATTTTATCTGATTGAAAAGTTTTATTTTGGAGCGTTTTATTTAAAACATAATTTCAAAGTAGTAAATACTTTTTGTTTCAAGAGATCTTTTTTGCTCATGTATGTTTTCCTCATTTTAAGACTTATGCTTACTTTATCCTTTTGCTGATTATCTCCAATTTCAAAATAATCTTACAAAGATATTTGACGACATCCCAACAGTCTTCCAGCTGTCTTTGTTACTAATAAAAAACATACGTGGGGGAAAGGCAATATGGCCAACTAGACACAGCCAGCTGTGAAACGGTTCCCACGAAGGGACCAAGAAAACTGGGGTGCACCTAATAGAACTTCAGAGGGAAGGAATCAAGAATGGATGGAAGAAAGACACAGAAACTGAGCTAAAGGGGGAGAAAGCTGGGAGTTGTACATGGGGCTACCAAACACCAGAACCTGTTTCCCTCCTCAGGAGAATGGTGAGTTGAACTGAAGGAGAAATTTTCTCTTGCCACAGGCCTCTGGAACCTCAGGAGGAGGAGACCTCTCAACTACCTCAGAAACTCAAGTTGACCAGGAGAGCTGCTTAGAGAAGTGCAAGGGGCAATAATACAGCTGATGTACACCCCAGAGGGTTTGGTCTGTAGCACAGCACAGCCAGAGGTAGCCATCCTCTTAGGCTCAACTTGTTCCCATATGAGACTTCAGCCCTAAAGGATCTGTGGGTCCTGTACTCTGCAGGGCAGTCTTGCCCATAAGGTGGCAGTGGTCCAACCTGAGCACTCTTGGTCTGCTAGCCTTTCTTGGGCTCCCAGCCTGGCCATGCTTGCTTGCAGGGCAGTCTCAACCTCCTTCTAGGCCTAATCCATAGCATCTGAGCATCTGTGCTGGTGAAACATGCCTAGGGTGAAAAGCTCCAACGAGGTGGCCCCTGAAGTCATGCACCCACCGACAAGCTCCCTCCTCAAACTGCAGCTTCCCCTGGGCCCACAGCAACCTCCCACATAGGTTTGCTGGCATGTATCTGCACTGGCAGGTTTTGCATTCCCTGCTCTGCCAGCATGCAGGAGTGCAGTCCACTCCACCTCACCCCACCATCCCCCATTGTAGACAGAGCTTTGGTGGACACAAAGCAAGCCAGTGCCTTACCCTTCACTAACACTGGACAGAGAACAGTGAATCCTCACCCTGCCCTAAGTGACCACTCTTGCTGTGAGGCACAGAAAAGGTACCAATACCTGTATCCTCCAGTGTGCTGCCCTTAAGCCAATACCCCTCTCTAGGAAAACTGTGCACAAAGTCACCAGCAGGGATGCCCTTCTCCCACCAGCCATATTGCCTCCACCACTGTGGTGACAGTCCACAGGGAGGCAGGCACCCTGGCAGCCACCAGCACTCCACCATAGCTGCTGCTACAAGGTCAAATCCTCCTGTCATGGCACTATGAAATACTTTGGTTGAGACAACCCATTGAAGTAAAGAGATCATGGTCTGGAATAACCCTGCCCCCACCCAGTGCAGTGAATTCCTAACACTGGGGAGCCAGAGAACAAATTCAGGTCCTAGTACAAGTACCCTAGAATTAGAGCATGCAGTGCAGGAGCTGGGAGCTGAGTGTTGGCCCCCTAAAATCTTCCAGAAAAGGCATTCAGCAGAATCTACCTTATGCCACAATCAAACCCTGAAGGCAATCTAATGGTATAAAAGAGTAAAAGAAAGCATCCAAAGGTCAGCAACTTCAAAGACTGAAGGTAGATAAGCCCATAAAGATGAAAAAGAATCAATGTAAAAATTCTGACAACTCAAAAATCCAGATTAACTTCGTTCCTCCAAACAATACCTCTTTAGCAAGGGCTCTGAAACAGGTTGAAATGACTGAGATAACAGAAATGGAATTAACAATATGGCAAGAATAAAGACTGAAGTGCAGGAGTACATTAAAATTCAATTCAACAAAGTGAAATATCATAATAAACAATGTAGGAACTGACAAACGAAATAGCCCACATAGAAAATAATGTAACCAAACTGATAGAGCTGAAAGGCACACTACAAAGATTTGATAATTCAATTATAAATTTTAATAGCAGAGTAAACCAAATGAAGAAAAGAAGCACAGAGCTGAATACTGACTTTCTGAAATAAGATAGTAAGACAAGAATAGAGAAACAATAATGAATTAACAAAGACTTCGAGACAAATGGGATTATATAAAGAGATTGAATCTATGATTCACTGGTGTTCCTGAAAGATATGAGGAGAATGGAAAAACTTGGAGAATGTATTTCAGGATATCATTCATGAAAGCTTCCCCAACCTAGCTGATAAAGCCAACATTTAAATTCAAGAAATGCAGAGAACCCCAGTAAGATACATCATGAGAAGATTGTCCCCAAAACACATAATCATCAGATTCTCCAAGGTTAAAATGAAAGAAAAAATGTTGAAGCCCTAAATATGGAAAGGAAAGACTGTTACCAGTCACTATAAAGCACTCTGAAATACAAACCAGTGACACTATAAAGCAGCTGCATAAACAAGCCTGCCAAATAGTTAACTAACATTGTGATGACAGGATAAATGCCACACACCATAGATAATTAACTTGAATGTAAGTGTCCTAAATGCCCCAATTAAAAGACACAGAGTGGCAAGCTAGGTAAAGCAACAAGATCCATTGGTATGTTGTCTTCAAGAGACCCATCTCACATGCAATGACATCAACAGGCTTGAAATAAAGGGATGAAGAAAAATCTACCAAGCAAATGGAAAATAGAAAAAAGCAGGGGCTGCAATTATAATTTCATACAAAACAGACTTTAAACCAACATAGATCAAAAAAGAAAAAGTAGTCCATAATGGTAAAGGATTCAAAACAATAAGAAGACCTAACACTCGTAAATATATATGCACCCGACACAGGAGCAAACCAGATTTTTAAAGCAAGTTCTTAATGACCTTCAGAGAACTTTAGACTCTCATACAATAATATTGAGGGACTCTGACACCCCACTGACATTATGAGATTATCCAACCAGAAAATTAACAAATTTATTTGGGATCTGAACTCAACATGGGATCTAATGGATCTGGTAGACATCACAGAACTTTCCACCCAAAAGCAACAGAATGTACATTCCTCTCACTGCTTCATGACATATACTCTACAATTAATTACATTATCAGACACAAAACACTCATCAGCAAATGCAAAACAACTGAAATCATAACAACCTGTCTCTTGAACCATAGTACAATCAAATTAGGTATCAAGACTAAGAAATTATCTTAAAACCATACAGTAACCTGTTCCTGAATGACTTTTGGGTAAATAATGAAATTAAGGCAGAAATCAAGTTCTTTGAAACTAATGAGAACGCATACAAGATTCTCTGGAACACGGCTAAGGCAGTGTTAACAGAGAAATTTATAGCAGCAAATGCCCTTATCAAACAGCTAGAAACATATCAATTTAAGAACCAAACATCACAACTAAAATAACTACAGAATCAAAAGAAAATCAACCCTAAAGCAAGGAGAGGACAAAAAATAACCAAATAAGAGATGAACTGAAAGAGATTGAGACCAAAAAAAACATTCAAATGATTAACACATTCAGGAGTTGGTTATTTTGTAAAAATTTAAAAGATATATATATACTGCAAGCAAAACTAATAAGAAAGAAATTAGAGAAGATTCAAATGAACACAATTAGAAATGACAAACGGGATATAACCACCAACCCCCAAGAAATGCAAATAATCATCAGGGAATATTATGAACACCTCTATTCATATAAGCTGGTAAGACTGGAAGATACAAATAAATTCTTGCACACATATACCCTCCCAAAACTGAACCTGGAGGAAATTAAATCTCTAAACAGACCAATAACAGCCTCTGAAATTGAATCAGTAGTAAGTAGCCTACCAATCAAACAAAACTCTGGACAATACTGATTCACAGTGGAATTATAGTAGATGCACAAAGAAGAGGTGGTACCATTCCTACTGAAACTATTCAAAACATGAGGAAGAGGGACTCATCCCTAAGTCACTCTATGAGGCCAGCCTCATCCTGATACCAAAACCTAGCAGAGTCACAACAAAGTAAGTAACTTCAAGCCAATATTCTTGGTGACCAGCAATGCAAAAATCCTTAACAAAATACTTGCAAATGAAATCCAGCACCACATTAAATGTTCATCCACCATGATCAAGAAGTCTTTTTCTCTGGGACACAAGGTTGGTTCAACATACACGAATCAATAAATGTGATTCATCAGGGAAAAAGAACTGAGGACAGAAACTGCATAATTATATCAATAGACAGAAAAGACTTTTGATAGAATTCAACACTCCTTCATGTTAAAAACTCTCAATAAACTTGGTATTGAAGGAACATACCTTAAAATAATAAGAGCCATCTATGACAAACCCACAGCCAACATCATACTGAATGGGCAAAAGCTGAAAGTATTCCCCTTGAAAACTAGTGCAAGACAACGATGCCCTCTCTCACCATTCCTATTCGATGTAGTATTGGAAGCTCTGGACAGGGCAATCAGGCAAGAGAAAAAAGTGAAGGGCATCTAAATAGGTAGAGAGAAAGTCAAGTTATTCCTTTTTGCAGACAAATGATTCTGTATCTAGCAAACCCCATAATCTCTGCCCAAAAGCTCCTTAAGCAGATTTACAACTTCAGCAAAGTTTCAGGATACATAATGTGCAAAAATTACTAACATTCCTATACCCCAACAATAGTCAAGCCTAGAGCCAAATCAGGAATGCAATCGCATTCTCAACTGTCACACAGACAAAATAAAACACCTGGGAATACAGCAAACCAGGATAATGAAAGATTTCCACAAGGAGCACTATAAAACACTGCTCAAAGTGATTAAAGATGATACTAACAAATGGGGAAAACAGTTCATGCTCAGGAATAGAATCAATATCATTAAAATGTCTATACTGCCTAAAGCAATTTATAGATTCAATAGTATTCCTATTAACCTACCAATGATATTATTCACAGAGCTAGAAAAAAGACTATTTAAAAATTCACATAGAACAACAACAACAAAAATCCTGAAGAGCCAAGGCTATCCTAAGTGAAAGAACAAAGCTGGAGGCATCACATTATCTGACTTTAATCTATAGTACAAAGTGACATTAACCAAAACCGCATGGTATTGGTACAAAAACAGACACAAGGACCATTTGAATAGAATAGAAAATCCAGAAATAAGGCTGCACAACTACAGCTGTCTGATATTGGACAAACCTGACAAAAGCAAGCAATATAAGAAGAATTCCCTGTTCAATAAATGGTGCTAGGGCTAGCCACATGCAGAAGATTGAAACTGGATTCCTTTCTTATACTATTTACAAAAATTAACTCAAGATGGATTAAAGACTTAAATGTAAAACTAAAAACTGTGAAAACTTAGAAAGACAACCTAGGCAGTACTCTTTTGGACACAGGAATGAGCAAAGATTTCATGATGAAGACAACAGAAGCAATTGCAACAGAATCAAATATTGACAAATGGGATCTAAATAAACTAAAGAACTTCTTTACAGTAAAAGAAATTATCAACAGAGTGAACAGAAAACTTACAGAATGGGAATACATTTTTGCAAAGTATACATCTCAAAATGATCTAATAACCAGCATTTCTAAGGAACTTAAACAAATTTACAATAAATAAGACAACCCCATCAGGAATGTAGGCAAAGGACATGAACAGACACTTCTCAAAAGAAGACATACATGTGGCCAACAATCATAGGAAAAAAAAAAAAAAAGAAAACCTCAAAGTCACTGATCATTTGAGAAATGCAAATCAAAACCACAGTAAGACACCATCACACACCAGTCAGAATGGCTATTACTAAAAAGTAAAAAAAAAAAAAAAAAAAATAGATGCTGGAAATGTGGAGAAAAAAGAACACTTATGCACTGTTGGGGAAGTGTAAATTAATTCAACCATTGTTCAAGACAGTGTGTCAATTCCTCAAAAACCTGAAAACAGAAATACCATTTGACCCAACAATCCCATTAATGGGTATTCACCCAGATGACTGTTACTTATTCTATCATAAAGACCCATGAACATGAATGTTCATTGCAGCACTGTTCAAAATAGCAAAGAAAAGGAATCAACCTAAATGTTGGTCAATAATAGACTAGACAAAGAAAATGTGGTATGTATACACCATGGAATATTAAGCAGCCATAAAAAAACAGATCATATCATTTTCAGGGACATTGATGGAGCTGGAGGTCATTATCCTTAGCAAACTAATACAGGAACAGTAAACAAAATACCACCTGCTCCATTTGTAAATGGGCACTAAACGATGAGAACA
Organism: Callithrix jacchus; assembly: GCF_049354715.1. Classification (NCBI taxonomy): domain Eukaryota; kingdom Metazoa; phylum Chordata; class Mammalia; order Primates; family Cebidae; genus Callithrix; species Callithrix jacchus. Next base: position 177,199,360 of record NC_133503.1, on the reverse strand, counting down.
CAAGGATTCATAGAGGGGAAAAACACACACTGGGACATTTCATAAGGAAGAGGTTGGGAGGAGGAAGAGGATTAGGAAAAATAACTAATGGTTATTAGGTTTAATGCCTAGATGATGAAATAATCTGTATGATAAACTACTATGACACAAGTTTGCCTATAATAACAAACCTGCACCTACATTCTGAACTTAAAAAAAAGTTAAATTTAAAAAAAATGTATAATCTTGCTCTTATGATCTCATGAGTTTTATTTTAAATACTGAAAAATATTTTTTTAAATATAAAATAAATTTTTGGTTCTCATTATTTGCCATATTGCTGTTTCTGTGGTCTGATGCTGAAATTTTTGTGAATCAAGTATTTAATGTGATGTGAATTATATTCTAAGCATTTTTTGCCTCTTTTTATCCTTTGTTTTATGCTTGATGACCTCCAAAGGAGTCTTTTTGTTATTACCTCCCCATTGAGCATGTCCATTGAATGTTTTATTTCTGTCTTATATATTTTTAATACTCTCAAATATATCTAAAAATACTAACTAGCTTCTTAGTCTAGATATTATTTCTTCCGGATAATTTGTTTTCTTCCTTTATTTCTGTCCTTGTTCACAATAATGTGGTACACAGTATTTGCTTTTACCAAAACAATATTTGATTTGTTTGATTTTCATTAGTTGTGCACATTTGAACGTAAAATCTTGAACCAATGTTTTTAAAAATCAGTTAAATCATTGTCACATCTTTTTAAGTTTACTGAATAATTTCCAGTGGCAACAGATACATAGGTATATAACATTTGAAACAATAAATTATGATGATCCACATCTCATATGATATTTTAATAAAGATATTAATTGAGGTGTGTTAAAAATCAAATTAAAATTTGCAATTCCAGCTTGTGTGTTAACTTTACAATTTTATATCATTTTGATATTTCACCACAAATTGAAGAACTTGTAACTTGTATCCTCAAGAAGGAAGGAGCAGAAAAATTTGATTTCCTGAGGCAAGTGTGTTTAATCTCACTTATGATTGAATTTCTTATTATTTTTTCTGACACATACTTAAAAGTGTAAGGAGAGTTTATTCTTTCCTTATTGAATTTGAATAATCAATGTTTCTCTACAACTTTTGTTTCTGGCATGTACTAAGCGAATCGTTAAAACCACCTCTGGACACATGTACACGAATGTTCATTGCAGCACTGTTTACAATAGCAAAGACCTGGAATCAACCCAAATGCCCATTGATAATAGACTGGATTGGAAAAATGTGGCACATATACACCATGGAATATTATGCAGCAATCAGAAATGATGAGTTCGTGTCGTTTGTAGGGACATGGATGAATCTGGAAAACATCATCCTCAGCAAACTGACACAAGAGCAGAAAATGAAACACCGCATATTCTCACTCATAGGTGGGTGATGAAAAATGAGAACACATGGACACAGAAAGGGGAGTACTAAACACTGGGGTCTATTGGGGGGAAAAGGGGAGGGCCAGTGGGAGGGGGAGGTGGGGAGGGATAGCCTGGGGAGAAATGCCAAATGTGGGTGAAGGGGAGAAGAAAAGCAAAGCACACTGCCATGTGTGTACCTACGCAACTGTCTTGCATGCTCTGCTCATGTACCCCAAAACCTATAATCCAATAAATAATTTAAAAAAAAAAAAAAAAAAAAAAACCACCTCTGGAAAAGAATCAATAAAAATGCCTGGAGAGAATTCTTCTGTATTATAGATATCTTTGCTTCTTCTAATTTAATAATACTTTATTATATAGCTGATATATCATTCAATTATATAATACTAATACCTATAAATAAGTATGTGTGTGTATGTGTTTGTGTAGTTACTTTTATTTATTGCAAAAATACATATATGCCACTATTGGGATAATGTTGACTTTAGGGCAAGACTTTCTAAACACTATATTAGTGGAAGAATAGTTTATTTTTAATGACCATTTTAATAAAGTATTAAAAATAGTTTACTTTTAATTGGGTCATTTTTATGACCCAATTATTTGTAAAATTAAAAAATAAAACTAGGAAACACAACTACACCTCTATAAAAAGACCACATCATCTCAGCCCAAAATCTCCTTAAGGTGATAAGTAACTTCAGCAAAGTCTCAGGATACAATATCCAGAATCTACAAAGAGCTAACACAAATTTACAAGAAAACAAACAACAAACAACAACCCCATCAAACAGTCGGTTCACCCGCAAAAGGAAGCCCATCAGACTCACAGCAGATCTCTCAGCAGAAATCCTACAGGCCAGAAGAAAGTGATGGCCAATAAGCAACATTTGTAAAGAAAAGAATGTTCAACCTAGAATTTCATGTCCAGCCAAACTAAGCTTCAAAAGCGAAGGAGAAATAAAATCCTTTACAGACAAGCAATTGCTGAGAGATTTTGCCACCACCAGGCCTGACTTACAAAAGCTCCTGAAAGCCACTTTTTAGAAATAGAAATGTAAATGGGTTATCTAAGATAAGTATTATATAATTTGCTGAGTCTGATGGCCAAAGAAAATATATTATTTATCTATTGCTCCATTATTCTAAAACTTATTGGTTTAAACAATGCATATTGATTTCATAGTTTCTGAATGTTGATAGCAGTCAGATCCTCTTGGGTTGATTGGTCTGGGGCCTCAGTTCACACTCTGTTGACTGGAGCCTGCACTCCATTCCTCACTACATGGATGTTTCATACATGGCAGCCCCCCAAAAGGCAATATAAACAGTCTGATAGCAAGGCAGGAGTCACAATGTTTTGTAACATAATCACATAAATGATGTTCCACCACCTTTGCTAGATTCTACTGGTTAGCAGCAATGGAAAGAATGATTTATAATTTATAAATTGAAGGACTTGGTCATTTTTCCATATTTTGACACGAGACCCCTTTTATTGGCTTATTTTGTATTCAGTACATGTTTATATAGGAAAATTAGATTCACTTAAGTGAAAATGATATATTGAAAACTAAACTTATGCAACTGACTCAGACATTTGAAGGGTGTAATTTTCTTCTCAATCATATACTTCAGTAAACAGTTAACTTCTACTACTGAAAACATTAAAACTTGTGAAACTATTGCCCTCACAGTGCATAATAATTTCCATCTAGCTTCCAGTTCCAAAGTGACTTCTGTTCTTTTCCACGATTCCCCACAGTCATAAAATTGGAAAGTGATCTGAGCCTTGAAGTGAAATATGCTCAATTCAAAGCATGACACCTGTATTATGCCATAGAATAAAATGGCAACAAGGTCATATCTTTGCTATCAATTCTGCTAGTTTTAGCTTTCGAAGTCTATTTAAAAGCTTTACAATTTTTAGATTGATCTATTTAAAACATATTTGAAAAATCTGGGTATTTTTTATAAAATAGAGAAGAGATTTTGCTAATAAGATGGATGTATTCTGGGAAGGGTAAAGAAATGAAAAACAGTTAAAGCATTTAGTTAAGTTTATTAAAAAAATAGCGATCTTTTTAAAGAAATAAATAAATATAGTAAGGAGTTAATGATTACAAATACTTTCCTTATAGAAAATTAAGGAATATGTTTTTGTAACCTGATTAAGTAAAAATATTAGCAACAGTTGAGCATTGTAATTTTTATTTGAAACTTTTCTAAAGAGATATAATTTTAATTCAATGTTTTTTTTGAAAGAATAATAGAAAAACCGATTTTATGAAGCATAAATGTTAAGGATTAAGTACATTAAAATATTTTGTCTATTATCTAAGTTTAAAGACATTTCTTTTTATTGTAACTTTATAAGAATATCTAGCTTAGCATAATATTATATTAGAATTTATAGATTAATATATATATTTTTTCCTTTTAAAAACATACCTTATTCATAACTTATTCTCTGAGGTCAATATCACCCTAATACCAAAGAAAACCTGACAGAAAAGAAAAACTACAAACCAATATCTCTCATGAACATAGATGCAAAAATCTTTAACCAAATATTAGCTGATTGAATCCAAAAATGTTTACAATTATACACAATGACCTAATGTGATTTTTTTTTAAATATATGAGGCTGGTTCAATATTAAAAAATACTTAAATCAATAGGCTAGTGGAGAAAAACATGATAATAGAGACATATTCAGAATAATCATTTGTTAAAATCCAATGCCCATTTATGACAAAAGCTCTTAGCAAACTAAGAATAGAGAAGGACTACCTCAACTTGATTAAGAGCATATACAAAATCTATTGCATACATAATAAGATATTTGATGCTTTCTCAGTAAGATCAAGAATAAGGCAAGGATGCTGACTCTCACTATGCCTATTTAATATTATACTAGAAGTCTTAGCTGATGCAATAAGACAAGAAAAAGAAACAAAAATTAGCCTGATGGTTAATACTAGATTTTTAACTTGACCAGCTAGCTGGTAAAGTATTATTTCTGAGTATGTTGGTGAGGGTATTACCAAAAGAGATCAACATTTGAATTAACGTACTGAATAAGGAAGAGCCACCATCACCTAATGTGGGCAGGCATTATTCAATCAGCTGAGGGCAGAGGTAGAACAAAACGTCAAGGCAAGGTGAATTATCTCTCTCTTTTCTCAAGCTAGGACATCCTACTTCTCTTGCCCTTGAACATCAAAACTTTAAGTTCTCTAACCTTTGTGCTCCAGTGGTGCACGAGCAGCCTCCAAGTTTCTCTGGCCTGTGGCTTCAGACTGAGAGTTACACCATCAGCTTCCACAGTTCTGAGGCCTTCAAGCTTAGACTGAACTACATAACCAGCTTACTTGGTTGTCTAGCTTGCATACAGCTTATCATGGGACTTCTCAGAATTTGTATTTTTGTGATTCAATTTTCCTTATAAATTCCCTCCTATACATCTCTATCTTATTTGTTCTATATTGTGTGCAAAATGGGAAAAAATTAAATTGTGTATGTTTGCAAATTATGCTGCTTATGTAGAGAATAAAAAAAATCTGAAATTAATAAATTATTTTAGCAAGACTGAAGGATGTAAGGTTAATACAAAAAGTTAATTTTCTTATACATTAACAATTAAAAATTGGAATTTGAAATTAAGGACACAATACCATTTATAGTAACACAAAAATGAAATAATTTTATATAAGTCTAATAAAATGTGTGCAATATCTATATTAGGAAAACTATAAAACTAATGACACAAGTATATATGTATACTCTCTATGTATGTGTGTGTTTTCTATATATATGATATATATATCATATATATATATATATTCTCTCATTATGTGTGTGTTTTATATATATAAAACACATGCATACACGTACATATAGAGATACTCCACATTTAGGAAGATTCAATATTTTCATGTTAGGGTTTCCCAATTTGACATATAGATTCAATACAATCTTAAAATCCCAAGAGGTTATTTTGTGCATATCGAAAAATGTATTTTAAAGGTTATATGGATAGTAAAAGACCCAGAATAGTCAATCCAATAGTGAAAAAGAAAACAAAGCTAGAGGATGAACTATCTGACATCAAGATTCTACAGTTAAAATAATCAAGACATTGTGCAGTGTGGTACTGGCAAAAGAACTGCAAACAGATCGATGGAACAGAACAGAACAGAAACAGATGCACGAAAATTTAGTTAGCTGATCTCAGACAAAGAAACAAATCCATTTTAATAAGGGAAGGGCAATCTTTCTTTTTTTTTTTTTTTTCTTTTTTTGAGACAGAGTTTCGCTCTTCTTACCCAGGCTGGAGTGCAATGGCGTGATCTCGGCTCACCACAACCTCTGCCTCCTGGGTTCAGGCAATTCTCCTTCCTCAGCCTCCTGAGTAGCTGGGATTACAGGCACGCGCCACCATGTCCAGCTAATTTTTTGTGTTTTTAGTTGAGACGGTGTTTCACCATGTTGACCAGGATGGTCTTGATCTCTTGACCTCGTGATCCACTCGCCTCGGCCTCCCAAAGTGCTGGGATTACAGGCTTGAACCACCGTACCTGGCCGGGAAAGGGCAGCCTTTCTAAGAATTAGTACTGAAGCAGTTGGGAATTCATATGCAAAATATAAATCTAAAAAAATTTCTTACACCATTCCCAAAAATTACCTCAAAATAGAATTTAGACCTAAATGTAAAATACAAAAATATAAAACACCTGAAAGAAACAGGAGAAATCTAGGCAACCTTTGGTTTGGCAATTCAAAGTGACAAAAAATATCAAAGACTATATGTTCACACTTTGATAAAACTATATGGGATGACACTGGGGCTTGGATTATATTCAGAAATTATTTGTATATAATAATTCAGTGTGATTTCAAAATTCTGAAATGAGGCATAGAAAACAATGTGAATGAAAGTGATAAAAATCAGAGGATTTTTAGCCATTATCTTAGTCATTTGTGAAAAGATGCAGGTGACAAAACCAAATATAATTCTGCCACCAATAATTTCATTAAGAAAATTCATTAATGTCTTAATTTCATTAAGAAAATTCATAGTATTCATATATTCATACTATATTGCATTTATGAATAATTAGTGTTTTAAGTTTTGAACTAAAATTCTTTGATGAAATTATCTTTCATATAAAGTTACCAATTTATCTGAAAATTTTATAAAAATCATTATAGTTATCATCATAGTCATTGTCATCTTCCTTCTCATCACAGCTAATATTTGCTAAGTTTTCCTATGCCCCAGACCTGCTATGAATTACTTTACATGTATCTATCTATCTATCTATCTATCTATCTATCTATCTCTCTCTCTCTCTCTCTCTCTCTCTATCTCTAGATAAATATAGATTTATCTAAATTTTCTTAAAGACAAATATAGTTTTACCCATAGAGATTGATAGATAGAGATATAGAGAGAATACTTACAATAATTATAATACTTATTTGTTGATAAGTAATGGAGTACAAATCACAAATCTCAACCTATTCTTAAAACCAAAACTTCCATCTTTGTTCTTATGAGTATATTTTGTTTTCCTTTAAGTAATAAGGGGTATGTAGTTCCAGTTTCCAATATAAGAATATCAGGGGAGCTAACAATGAGAAAGCTTATACTAGGAATAATTTAGTAGCAGTCCATTCATATGGTTTATGCACATTGCTGGATTAAATGGCTAATGGGATTTAAATGATCTTGATCTGCTAAATTTCTTTAAAACTTCTCATTCCACCATGACTTTTGCAGTTCCAGAATCACTCTGTTGGCTCATATCTATGATTGCATTTAACTTAAAACAAATAAGTTTGATATATTTGAGAAATAAAGAGAATACAAAGTGATCAGTATTTAGATGGCCTCCTTGCACAGCTGAGTGGCCACAGTTCCCTGAAGCAAAGTGACAGACAGAATTTAACAGAAGAAAATAAATTTGTGGATCACCTGAGGTCAGGAGTTCAAGACCAGCATGGCCAACATGGAGAACCCTATCTTTACTAAAAATACAAAGACTTAACCAGATGTGGTGGTGGGCACCAGTAATCCCAGCTACTTGGGAGGCTGAGCCAGGAGACTCGCTTGAATCCAGGAGGCAGAGCAAGACTCTGACTCAAAAACAACAAACAAACAAACAAACTGTGTATCGGAGGCTTGAGCTATTGCCTGAAAACTATTCAGAACAGGAGAAGTACAAAGCCCCAGTGCTTGGGATGAAGAGCAGAAGAAAAGATTGCAACAAAAGAGATCCTGTGTATAAATTTTAATGGTTTAAATAATTGCATTCATAATTTACTGAGTAAAAATGTAAGGTACTTTGTTATAGTTGTCTAAATGTATTACCAATGAAAATAGCCAGTTTTTAGGAACTGTCTCCTCTTACAAAGGCCAAATATTGCCAGGTATCATTTTCTCTATTATGTGGCTACTTAAATAATAGATTTCTAAATATTTTGCACGTTTTGCTGTGTGTAATGCTACTGCACCTATAATTGCACTATTATAATGTAGAACGATTCAATTAAAGTGTTTGTTCAACCTAGACTTTTGATTTATGAGCCTCAACAGGTCTCCTGCTTTATTTACTGAGCAATATGTGACATGAACCAAATCTCTCGTAATCCTTAGAGAGAGACTGAAATAAATCATAAACGTCCTGCAGAAGCTCTGCCAGTGAACCTAATGAAAAACTGATGTAGAACATTTGAATTGATTCATTCTTTTTCCTAAACTTATTTTTTTAAATTATTTTCTAAGAATTTATCTTTTTGGGGGAAGGAGCTTTTAGAGATGTGGCCAAGATGAACTGCTATACCTGGCTTTTCACAAAAACATTCTAAGGGTGACTTTGTAGCTTTGAGTAAGTAAGAAACAGTTAATCGTCCTGCAACAAATTATTTATTACTTGTGATTTAAGTAATTGATTTAAATTGATAACTGTCCCGGAAAGTAAATCACTTGCTAATTGTTGTTTTAAAAGTAGTAGATCTTCAGGCACGGTGTCTCAGGCCTATAATCCCATCACTCTGGGAGGCCAAGGTTGGTGGGTCACCTAAGGTCAGGAGTTTGTGACCAGCCTGGCCGACATATTGAAAACCCATCTCTACTGAAAAACAGAAAAAATTTGCTGGGCATGGTGGTGGGTGCCTGTCTTTCCATCTACTAGTGAGGCTCAGGCAGGAGAATTGCTTGAACGCAGGAAGCAGAGGTTACAGTGATCCAAGATCATGCCACTGCACTCCAGCCTGGGCAACAGAGAGAGACTCCATCTCTAAATAAATAAATAAACAAATAAAAGTAGTAGGTCTTTGGTCCCAATAGTAATATGCCTAAACAGGCAGTGTCTCCTTCCAATCCTTCAAAGTTTGTATTCAAATTTTTAGCCCCTGACTTTGTCTCCTATGCACTTAGAAAGGGACAGGTTATCTTCTTCTTACACAGCTTCTTAACCTAAGACAACTGAGTCAATCAGCTGATCCAGACACAAGTAAAGAAATTCCCTTCCCTTCCCTTCCCTCCCCTCCCCTCCCCTCCCCTCCCCTCCCCTTCCCTTCCCTCCCCTTCCCTTCCCTTCCCTTCCCTTCCCTCCCCTCCCCTCCCCTCCCCTCCCCTCCCCTCCCCTTCCCCCACTCCCTTCCCCTCCCTTCCCCTTCCCTTCCCTTCCCTTCCCTTCCCTTCCCTTCCCTTCCCTTCCCTTCCCTTTCCTTCCCTCCCCTCCCCTCCCCTTACTCCCCTCCCTTCCCCTCCCTTCCCCTTCCCTTCCCCTTCCCCTTCCCCTTCCCCTTCCCCTTGCCCTTCCCCTTCCCCTTCCCCTTCCCCTTCCCTTCCCTTCCCTTCCCCTTCCTTCCCCTCCCTTCCCCTCCCTTCCCCTACCCTCCCCTTCTCTTTTGTTTCAATAGTTGGTTGTTGGCCAGGCTCAGTGGCTCACACCTGTAACCCTAGCACTTTGGGAAGCCAAGTGGGGCAGATCATTTGAGGTCAGGAGTTTGAGACTAGCCTGCTAACATGGTGAAATCCTGTCTCTAGAAAAAATAAAACAATTAGCAGAGCTGCTTGGTGTGCACCTGTAATCCCAGCTACTTGGGGGGCTGAGGCAAGAGAATTGCTTGAACTGCATAGTCAGAGGTTGCAGTGAGTCCACATGATGCCACTGCACTTCAGCCTGGGCAATAGAGTGAGACACTGTCTCAAAACAAACAAGCAAACAAACACAAAATCTGTTATTTTTTTAATTTCAGCTAGTAAGCATTTTGAAAATAATAAAACGTAAACAAGAAAATAAAGTGATGCATAACCTGATCCCAAGAGATACATGCTAACATTTCAGGGTATACCCTTCTAGTTTTCCTTCTTTGCATAGATAAAGTTATATTTTTTCCAAATTGAAAATACGTACAATGTATATTTTTCTACTCTGATTTTTAATTTTTTTTTTTAATTTTTAGGTTCAGGTATAGATATGCATGTTATACAGGTAAATTATGTGTCACAGGGGTTTGGTAAACAAACTATTTCTGACCCAAATAATAAGCATATTTTGATCTCCACCCTCCCACCCTCTACCGTCAAGGAGGCCCCAGTGTCTGTTGTTCCTGTCTTTGTGTTCTTATGTACTCAGTGTTTAGCTCTCAATTATAAGTGAGAACATGTGGTATTTGGTTTTCTGTTTCTATGTCAGTTTACTTAGGATAATAGCCTCCAGCTTCATCCATGTTGCTACCAAGGGCATGATCTCATTTTTTTGACTGTTTAGCAATTCAGGGTATATATGCATCATATTTTCTTTATCCAGTTTACCACTGATGGGCATATAGGTTGATCCTATATATCTATATATTGATCCTATGTCTTTATAAAGGAATTTCTTGTGACAAAACATGCAATATATCCCAATAGTGAACTTCAAAGTTTTTATTCCAAAGGAATAGGAGTTACCTGCAAATGTCATTAGATATTTCCCTATTATTTTTTTTTCCTTAAGGAAAAGAATAAGATACTATTGAATGAAAAGACAAAATAATGCTAAAAATTTTTGCTAATAACATGATTTCTGGTTCTGAAGCATACCTCTTTTCTCTGTTTCAACTATCCATTGGAATTTAACAAAAGCATTTTTGTGATCATGTTAGAAATTTGACACAGAAAGAGAATGTAAAAATCTAGAGGGCTGTTTGCATTTTAGCAATTTACTTTTGAAATATTTCTATTGCTTATTTATACCTAAAATCAGGTTTATAGAGTGGCTTCTAACAAATTTAACATAGGCAACATAATTATTTTTCAGTAATTTTTTTTGGGTGGTTTACTATTACTATTTATTATGTATATTACAATGATTATTATTGTTACACAGAAGTATTCAGCATTAGGAAATTTAAAAATCATTAAGTGAAATGCTTGTTTTGAAGCTAGGCTTGTATGTGTATGCGTGTTTAATAAGCATGTATTCTATTTCAACAATGCTATGCATCTACTTGATATAAAATATGTTAAAACACTAAATATGCTCTAACTATAATGAAAAAGAAACATATTTATGTACAGATAGAAAGATGTGTAAATTTTGCTAATACAAAAATATGCCTTAGAGTCCTCAATAACCTTCCCTAAAATCAGGGAATATGCTCAATCTTGGCATATTTAAGGAGTAGCATAAAGAATTGTCAATCTATAGAAATAGTTCAATGCACACAGTTAATATGCATTGAACAAAAACAGCTTTTCTGAAAAATAATTTGTCTAAATATATGATTTATTTTTATAAATCTTGAATAAAATGAGATTCATGAGTTACCCAAATTTTGTTATTAGTAATCCTTCAACTGAACTAAAAATTTAACTTCACTCCAAATTGGAAATGTTTATGTATCAATAGTCTATTCTTCTTATATCTTTCCTGCTTTTGGTTTAATGTTCCATCAAGAGTAAGATGTTTAACTTTATCTAGTTTTCTTTTTATGCAAAATTAGAGAGATATCAATCCACCAAATTAATAAATTACTTTCTAGCATTACTAATAATTATGTGGCTGATAATATTAATGAAAAATGTGTACTCCTTCATGTAACAATTAAAATTGTTAGTATCAGTTGAATTATCAGAGAATTAGACATACCCGTCTTCAGGCAGAGCTCTCTGTGAGTATCTGAGAAAATACAAGTTTTCACCCCTTGGAATATTAACCATGGTTTTAATTTACATGTAAATATTTTATCACTTCTATATATCTTTTAAAATTATGTAACAAAAAGTTGTTTGGCATTCTTTGTGCAATGATTGTACCATGTATTGCTTTCATTTGCATTGTCTACTTAAGTTCTTAGTTAAAAAGTCCAACAAAAAGTAGAGAGAGATTTATAACACATAACAATAAGAAAAATGTGGGAAGAACTCAAGAAAACCTATCCCCAAATAATGCTTGTAATAATAAATAAAAATTTATGACAGAGTTATTCTTTTAAAGTTTCTTTTTTAAAGTTTTTGAGACATTTTTTTACCTATCTTACAAGTGATTAAAGTGTTTTAATTTTAATAGTTTAGTATAATAAGATGGGTACAATCATTACCACAGTCACTGTTAGAAAACATTCATCCGGTTTTCACCCATTCAGTATGATATTGGCTGTGGTTGTGGTAGATAGCTTTTATTATTTTGAGGTAGGTTTCATGGATACCAAGCTGATTATATATTTAGAAGATCCCATCATCTCAACCCAAAATCTCTCTAAGATGATAAGCAACTTCAGCAAAGTCTCAGGATACAAAATAAATGTGCAAAAATCACAAGCATTCTTATACACCAATAACAGATTAACAGAGAGCCAAATCATGAGTGAACTACTGTTCACAATTAATAAAATACCTAGAAATACAACTAACAAAGGACATGAAGGACCTATTCAAGAACTATAAACCACTGCTTGGGGAAATAAGAGAGGACATAAACAGATGGAAAAACATTCATGCTCATGGTTAGGAAGAATCAATATCATGAAGATATCCATACTGCTGAAAGTAATTTATAGAGTCAATGCTATCCCCATCAAGCTACCATTGACTTTCTTTACAGAATTGGAAAAAAAAAACACCTTAAACTTCATATGTAACCAAAAAAGAGCCCACATAGCCAAGACAATCCTAAGCAAAAAAACAAAGCTGGAGGCATCACACTACCTGACTTTAAAGTATACTATAAGGCTACAGTAATCAAAACAGCATGGCACTGGTACCAAAACAGATATAGAGACCAATAGAAAAGAACAGAGGCCTCAGAAGTAACAGAACAAAGGCCACACATCTACAATCATCTGATCTTTAACAAATCTGACCAAAACAAGCAATGGAGAAAGAATCCCCTGTTTAATAAATGGTGTTGGGAAAACTGGCTAGCCACATGCAGAAAGCTAAAATTGGACCTTTTTCATATCTTATTCAAAAATTAACTCCAGATAGATTAAAGATTTAAACATAAGAAAACCATAAAAACCCTGGATGAAAACATAGGCAATACCATTCAGAACATAGGCACAAGCCGGGACTTCGTGACTAAAACACCAAAAGCAATGGCAACAAAAGCCAAAATAGACAAATAGGATCTAATTAATTTTAAGAGCTTCTGCACAGCAAAAGAAACAATCATTAGAGTAAACCGGAAACCAACAGAATGGGGAGAAATTTTGCAAGCTACCCATCTGATAGCCAGAATCTACAAAGAACTACAACAAACTTACAAGGAAAAAAAAAAAAAACAACCCCATCAAACAGTGTGCAAAGGATATGAATAGACACTTTTCAAAAGAAGACATTTATATGGCCAATAGACATAAGAAAAAATTCTCATTATCATTGGTCATGAAAGACATGCCAATCAAAACCACATTGAGATGCCATCTCACTCCAGTTAGAATGGCAATCATTAAAAACTCTGGAGACAACAGATGCTGGAGAGAATGTGGAGAAATAGGAACGCTTTTACACTGTTGGTGGGAGTGTTAATTAGTTCAACCATTGTGGAATACGGTGTGGCAATTCCTCAAGGATCTAGAAATAGAAATTCCATTTGATCCAGCAATCCCACTACTGAGTATACCCAAAGGATTGTAAATTGTTCTATTATAAAGACACATGCATATGTGCATTCATTGTGGTACTGTTTACAACAGCAAAGACTTGGAACCAACCCAAATGCCCATCAAGGAAAGACTGGAAAAAGAAAATGTGGCAGTTAAGGTTTTCAAGATGGCGCCGTAAGAACAACTCGGGATCGCAGCTCTCAGAGAATGCTCAGAGGGTGAGTCAAAGCCACATTTCCAGATGGATCTTTGTTGCCCACAGAATGGGGAAAGTTCCAGGTGTAGGAAAGACACGGGATGCAAGCACAGCCGGTTTGGCTGTTGCAGCCGCTTCAGCCTGCACCGCAGCGCAGGCACTCCTCAACAATCCGCACAAAACACATGGGCCTGGGTGCCCTACTAAACTGGCAATCTGAGATTTGGGAGGGCAGTTTAGCATATCCATCTGATTAAACGGGACTTGGACAGTGAGCCAGACCAGGAGATTCCTGGGAAGTGGTGTTTGAGCCAGCGCAGTGGCTAGCTGCACGGCAAATCACACAGATCCTGGTGGTCTAACAGCGGGTGACCGAAAAACCTGGGAGAGAGCCATCTGTTCAACTTAAAAAAAAAAAAAAGAAAGGTGCTCTGAGTCAGGGAGCCAGGCAAGCAGGCTCAGCGTGTTTCACCCCCACAGGGACAAACAAAACAGCAACTCGAAATGCTCCAGGAGGAGAGTTTTACTACGAGCACAGCTTAAACCAGGATGGTGCAGCTCAGTGGGGGAGGGACATTTGCCATTACTGAGGATATCCGCCCCTATGGAGGTACACTCATATTGCTGACGCAGCCTGCCATTGTCGAGGCAACATGCCATAACAGAGACTTCGCTGCAGGGCGGAGCTGGTGGAAGCAGGGCAGAGCCTGCCGCGGAGCCCGCAGCAACAAGGCCCACACCACATCAGCAGGGCAGAGCCTCAGCAGGCAAATAGTGACTAGACTGCCTACTAGCTGGGCAGGATAGTGCCACGGGTACTCATAAAGAAAGCCCCAACCCCCCCGAGACAAAGCATCTGAGGAAAAAAAGGGGTTCTAAGAGTAGTGCTGCAGCAGAATTAAACGCACCTGCCTAACAGCCCTGAATGAACAATGGAGCTCACAGCTCAGCACTGGAGCTCCTATAAAGTACAGACTGTCTCCTCAAGCAGCTCCCTGACCCCTGTATATCCAGAGTCACCTCATAAAGGACTGATCAGACTGACATTAGGCGGGCATCATTCTGGGACAAAGATAGCAGCAGAAGAAACTGGTAGTATCCCTCACTGTTCTGCAGGTGCTACAGGTGTACCCCAGACAAGCAGGGCCTGGAGTGGACCTCAGTAGTCCTACAGCAGAGGGGCTAGACTGGTAGAAGGAAAACCAAGTAACAGAAAGACCTCATCATCAACAATCTGGGCGTCCACTCAGAGACTTAATCGAAAAGTCAGCAACTACTCAGATGACAGGTGGATAAATCCACAAAGATGGGAAGAAACCAGTGCAAAAAGGAGGAAAACACCCGAAACCAGAACACCTCGCCTCCTACAAAGGACCAAAACTCCTCACCAGCAAGGGAACAAAGCTGGACGGAGAATGACTGTGACGAAATGATGGAATTAGACTTCAGAAGATGGGTAATGAGAAACTTCTGTGAGCTAAAAGAACATGTTCTAAATCAATGCAAAGAAACTAAGAACCTTGAAAAAAAAGATTTGAGGAAATGATAACAAGAATGAATAACGTAGAGAAGAATATGAATGAATTGAAGGAGCTGAAAAACACAATACGAGAACTTCACGAACCATGCACAAGTTTCAACAGCCAAATTGACCAAGCAGAAGAAAGAATATCAGAAGTCGAAGATGAACTCAATGAAATAAAACGAGACACCAAGATTAGAGGAAAAAGTACAAATAGGAATGAACAAAGTCTCCAAGAAATGTGGGACTATGTGAAGAAACCTAACCTACATTTGATAGGTGTACCAGAAGGGGACGAAGAGAATGAATCCAAGCTGGAAAATACTGTTCAGAATATTATCCAGGAAAATTTCCCCCACCTAGCAAGGCAGGCCAACTCTCTAATTCAGGAAATACAGAGAACACCACAAAGATATTCTTCAAGAAGAGCAACCCCAAGGCACATAATCGTCAGATTCAACAGGGTTGAAATAAAGGAGAAAATACTAAGGGCAGCCAGAGAAAAAGGTTGGGTCACCCACAAAGGGAAGCCCATCAGACTCAAAGCAGATCTCTCGGCAGAAACTCTACAAGCCAGAGGAGAATGGGGGCCAATATTCAATATCCTTAAAGAAAAGAACTTTCAACCAAGAATTTCATATCCAGCCAAACTGAGCTTCGTAAGTGAAGGAAAAATAAAATCCTTTGCAAACAAGCAAGTACTCAGAGATTTTGTCACCACCAGGCCTGCTTTACAAGAGCTCCTGAAAGAGGCACTACACATAGAAAGGAATAACCAGTACCAGCCATTCCAAAATCACACTAAATGCTAAAGAGCATAAACATAATGAAGAATCTACATCAACTAACGGGCAAAACAGCCAGCTAGCATCAAAATGGCAGTATCAAATTTACACATAACAATATTAACCCTAAATATAAATGGACTAAATGCACCAATCAAAAGACACAGACTGGCAAACTGGATAAAAACCCAAAACCCATCAGTGTGCTGTATCCAGGAAACCCATCTCACATGCAAGGATACACAAAGGCTCAAAATAAAGGGACAAAGGAAGATTTACCAAGCAAATGGAGAGCAAAAAAAAAAAAAAAAAAAAAAAAGCTGGAGTTGCAATTCTCATCTCTGATAAAATAGACTTTAAAGCAACAAAGATCAAAAGAGACAAAGAAGGTCATTACATAATGGTAAAAAGATTGATACAAAAAGAAGAGCTAACAATCCTAAACATAGATGGACCCAATACAGGAGCACCCAGATACATAAGGCAAGTTCTTAATGACTTACAAAGAGACTTAGACTCCCACACAATAATAGTGGGAGACTTTAACACTCCACTGTCAATATTAGACAGATCAACCAGAAAGAAAATCAGCAAGGATATCAAGGGCTTGAACTCAAACCTGGAACAAGCAAACCTGATAGACATGTATGGAACTCTCCACCACAAATCCACAGGATATACATTCTTCTCAGCACCACATCACACCTACTCTAAAACTGACCACATAATTGGAAGTAAAGCACTCCTCAGCAAATGCAAAACAACTGAAATCATAACAAACAGTCTCTCAGACCATAGTGCAATCAAGTTGAAACTCAGAATTCAGAAACCAACTCAGAACCACACAGCTTCATGGAAACTGAACAACTGGCTCTTGAATGTTGACTGGATAAACAATGAAATGAAGACAGAAATAAAGAAGTTCTTCGAAACCAATGAGAACGAAGGCACCACATGCCAGAATCTTTGGGACACATTTAAAGCAGTCTCTAGAGGAAAGTATATAGCAATAAGTGCCCATATGAGGAGAATGGAGAGATCCAAAATTGACACCCTATTGTCAAAATTGAAAGAGTTAGAGGAGCAAGATCAAAAAAACTCAAAACCTAGCAGAAGACAAGAAATAACTAAGATCAGAGCTGAACTGAAGGAGATAGACACACGAAAAACCCTTCAAAAAATCAATAAATCCAAGAGCTGGTTTTTTGAAAAGATCAATAAAATAGACAAACCACTAGCCAGATTAATAAAAAAGAGAAGAGAGATCCACAAAATAGATGCAATAAGAAATGATAAAGGGGAAATCACCACAGATTCCACAGAAATTCAAACCATCATCAGAGAATATTACAAACAACTCTATGCACATAAACTAGTAAACCTGGAAGAAATGGATAAATTCCTGTACTCCTGTGACCTCCCAAGCCTAAACCAGGAGGAAGCTGAAACTATGAATAGACCAATAACAAGGTCAGAAGTCGAGGCAGCAATTAAGAGCCTGCCACACAAAAAAAGCCAAGGTCCAGATGGGTTCATAGCAGAATTCTACCAGACACACAAAGAGGAGCTGGTACCATTCCTTCTGAAACTATTCCAAATAATCCAAAAAGAGGGAATTTCTCCCAAATCATTTTATGAGACCAACATCATCCTGCTACCAAAACCCGGCAGAGACCCAACAAGAAAAGAAAACTTCAGGCCAATATCCATGATGAACATAGATGCAAAAATCTTCAATAAAATATTGGCAAGCTGATTGCAACAGCAAATCAAAAAATGTATCCATCATGATCAAGTAGGATTCATCCTGGGGATACAAGGCTGGTTCAACATATGCAAGTCTATAAACGTAATTCACCACATAAACAGAACCAAAAACAAAAACCACATGATTATCTCAATTGACACAGAGAAGGCATTCGACAAAATTCAACAGCCATTTTTACTAAAAATCCTCAATAAACTCGGTATCGATGGAACGTATCTCAAAGTAATAAAAGCTATTTATGACAAACCAACAGCCAATATCATACTGAATGGGCAAAAACTGGAAGCATTTCTTTTCAAATCTGGCACTAGACAAGGATGCCCTCTTTCACCACTCCTATTCAATATAGTACTGGAAGTTCTAGCCAGAGCAATCAGGCAAGAAAAAGAAATGAAGGGCATTCAAATAAGAAAGGTGGAAGCCAAATTATCTCTATTTGCAGACGACATGATAGTATACCTAGAAGACCCCATCGCCTCAGCCCAAAAACTCCTGAAAGTGATAAGCAACTTCAGCAAAGTCTCAGGATATAAAATCAATGTGCAAAAATCACAAGCAATCCTCTACACCAATAACAGATGTAAAGAAAGCCAAATCAAGAACGAACTGCCATTCACAATTGCTACAAAAAGAATAAAATACCTAGGAATACAACTCACAAGGAACATAAGGGACCTCTTCAAGGAAAACTACAAAACACTGCTCAACGAAATAAGAGAAGACAAACAGATGGAGAAACATTCCATGTTCATGGTTAGGAAGAATTAATATTGTGAAAATGGCTATACTGCCCAAAGTAATTTACAGAATCAACACTATCCCCATCAAGCTACCATTGACTTTCTTCACAGAACTGGAGAAAACCACCATGAACTTCATATGGAACCAAAAGAGAGCCCGCATAGCCAAGTCAATTCTAAGCAAAAAGAACACAGCGGGGGGCATCACACTACCGGATTTCAAACTATACTACAAGGCTACAGTAATCAAAACAGCATGGTACTGGTACCAAAACAGAGATATAGACCAATGGAACAAAACAGAGGCATCGGAGGCAACACAACATATCTACAACCATACAATCTGTGATAAACCTGACAAAAAACAAGCAATGGGGAAAGGATTCCCTGTTTAATAAATGGTGTTGGGAAAACTGGCTAGCCATGTGCAGAAAGCAGAAACTGGACCCCTTCCTGACACCTTACACTAAAATTAACTCTAGATGGATTAAAGACTTAAACATAAGACCTGGCACCATAAAAACCCTAGAAGAAAATCTGGGCAAAACCATCCAGGACACAGGAGTAGGCAAGGACTTCATGAACAAAACACCGAAAGCATTGGCAACAAAAGCCAAAATAGACAAATGGGACCTAATGAAACTCCACAGCTTCTGCACAGCAAAAGAAACAGTAACTAGAGTGAATCGGCAACCAACAGAACAGGAAAAAAATTTTGTAGTTTACCCATCTGACAAAGGACTGATATCCAGAATTTACAAAGAACTCAAACAGATTTACAGGAAAAAAACAAACAAGCCCATTCAAAAATGGGCAAAGGATATGAACAGACACTTTACAAAAGAAGACATATATGAGGCCAACAGTCATATGAAAAAATGCTCATCATCACTGGTCATAAGAGAAATGCAAATCAAAACCACATTGAGATACCATCTCACACCAGTTAGAATGGCAATCATTAAAAAATCTGGAGACAACAGATGCTGGAGAGGATGTGGAGAAAAAGGAACACTTGTACACTGTTGGTGGGAGTGTAAATTAGTTCAACCATTGTGGAAGACAGTGTGGTTATTCCTCAAGGCCTTAGAAATAGAAATTCCATTTGACCCAGCAATCTCATTACTGGGTATATATCCAAAGGACTATAAATCGTTCTACTATAAGGACACATGTACACAAATGTTCATTGCAGCACTGTTTACAATAGCAAAGACCTGGAACCAACCCAAATGCTCATCGATGATATACTGGATTGGGAAAATATGGCACATATACACCATGGAATATTATGCAGCAATCAGAAATGATGAGTTCGTGTCATTTATAGGGACATGGATGAATCTGGAGAACATCATTCTCAGCAAACTGACACAAGAACAGGAAATGAAATACCACATATTCTCACTCATAGGAGGGTGATGAAAAATGAGAACACGTGGACACAGGAAGGGGAGTACTAAACACTGGGGTCTATTGGGGGGAAAAGGGAAGGGCCATTGGGGTGGAGCTGGAGAGGGATAGCCTGGGGCAAAATGACAAATGTGGGTGAAAGGGAGAAAGGAAGCAAAGCACACTGCCATGTGTGTACCTATGCAACTGTCTTGCACGTTCTGCACATGTTTCCCAAAACCCAAAATGCAATAAAAAATTAAAAAAAGAAAATGTGGCACATATACATCATGTAATACTATGCAGCTTTAAAAAAGGATGAGTTCATGCCCTTCACAAAGACATGGATGAAGCTGGAAACCATCATTCTCAGCAAACTGACACAAGAACAGAAAACCAAACTCTGCATGTTCTCACTCATAAGTGGGTATTGAACAATGAAAACCCATGGACACAGGGAGGAAAACATCATACACATGTTTCTATTGGGGGATGGGAGGCTAGGGAAGCGATAGCAGGGAGTGGGGAGGTTTGGGAGGGATAACATTAGGAGAAATACCTAATGTAGGTGAAAGTGGGATGGAGGCAGCAAACGACCATGGCATGTATATACCTATGTAACAATCCTGCGAGATCTGCACATGTACCCCACAACTTAAAGTATAATAAAACAAAATTCATCACCCTGAAAATAATCATATCATTTAGTTTCCCTTCGTTTTGCTTCCAGTCTTGCAGACTAAAGTAACCCCTAATCTAGAATGAGTTGCAATAGATTTGCCTCTTCTGCACATTTCATACTAAATGAATCTTATGATATGAGGTCTCATCACTGTGTTTTACTTAGCATAATGTTTCAAAGGTTCTTCTGTATTCTACCATATAGCAGTACTTCATTCCTTTCTATGAATAAATAGTATCCTATTAAACTAATATACCATATTTATTTATCCATGCATCATTAACAGACATTTTAGTTTTTTTCTTCTAGTTGAAGTCATGCTGCTATGAATATGTGTGTATCGTTGGATCATGCTATTAATATATTTCATCCATTTGAGGAATTGTCAGATTGCTTTACCAGGTAGCTATACCATTTTACATTTCCACCAGCATGTTTGAGGGTTCTGATTTTGCCATAGCCTCCCCAATATCTTTTATCATCACCTTTTTTTCTTTATAGTGGTTGTAAAGTTGGTACTACATTTCAATTTTAATTTCCATTCCCCTGGTGACTGACTATACTAAGAGACACCTTTTCATGTGATTGTTGACCATTTATATAACTTTGTGAAGAAATTTCTGTTCATATCTTGATCTCACTTTTTAAAATCGGTTACCTTTTTTTCATTGAGTTCTAAAGTTATTTTTATGTTTTAAATTTGTCTCCTATGAGAAATATGTTTTACAAACTTTTTTCCATTCCACAGATTTACTTTCTACTTATGTGACAGTGTCTTTTGAAACAAAAGTTTTAAATTTTGATCAAGTCAAATTTATTTATTTTTTCTTTCTATGCTCATACTTTTGGAGTCCCATCTAAGAATTGTTTTGGCAAATCTGAGGTCAAAAAAATGAAAGCATAAGTTTTCTTTTAAATATTTTATAGTTTTTATTATAGTTTGTCCTTCAATCCATTTTGAGTTATTATTTTGTATACAGTGTGAGTTAAGAGTTAAACTTCACTCTTTAGCATCTGAATATCCAATCATCCCAAGACCATTTGCTAAAATTTGTTAAAAAGATTCTTCCCGAACAGAACAGCTTTACACCTTGTGTAAATCAACCATAGACATGTTGGTTTATTTCTGGACTGTCAATTCCATTGCTTGGATCTTTATGTCTACTTTTACGTTAGTTAGTACATCTTGATTACTTTACCTTGTAGTAAGTTTGAAAATCAGAAAAAGAGAGCTCTTCACATTTGTTTCTTTCAAAATTCTGTTGGCTATTTAGGGTCCCTTGCTATTTCATATGACTTTTAAACTAGTGGTCAATTTCTGTAGCCAGCTGTGATTCTGATCAGGATTTTATTGAATCTATAGACCAATTTTTAGATTATTGCTATTTTAGGAATACTAAGTCTTGATTTATAAACTCAGGATTTTTTTAAACCTATTTAGAGCTTTTATTTCAACAATGTTTTGTCATATCTGAAATATAAGTTTTTCACTTTTTATAAAATTTATTTCTAATTATTTTGCTCATTGATGCTATTTTAAATGAAATAACTTTCCTGGTTTCATGTGAATTATTCAATTGTGTAGAAATACAATTGACTTTTGTATTGTATATTCTATAGTGATGCTATATTATGCAAGGTTGTTACAGATATTTATCAGTTCTAGTTACTTTTAACAGATTCCTTAGAATTTTCTATTTACAAGATAATGTCATCTTCAAATAGGAATAGTTTTACTTCCTTTACAAAACAAAAGTCTTATGTTTCTTTTTCCTGCCTAATTCCTATGGCTAAAACCACCTTTACAATATTGAGTAGAAGTGGCAGGAGTGAACATCCTTGTTTTTCTTGTCATCTTAGAGAGAGTATATCCCATCTTTGACCATGAGTGTGATTTTAGCTGTGAAATTTTTTATAGATGGAATTTATCAGCTTGAGGAAGTTCCCTTCTACTCTTAGCTATTGAATACTTTTGTCATGAAAGAAAGTTGGATTTTCTGAAATAAATTTTCTGAGTTTACTGAGATGGTATGTGCCGTGTGTGTGTGTGTGTATGTGTGTGTGTGTGTTTTATTAACATAGTATTGATGGCAATGGTGGCCCATCTGGAGTGGCCAAAGCAGTAGGGGAGGCGTGGCTGGGGCTATATTCTCCACAGAGCTGGCAGGGACTGACAGGGAACAGGAGCAGGTGATCCCAGCAGGAGCCCCACACAGTACTGAGTTGGTGAGGCAGGAGCCCACACTCCCAGGTGCAGTTGCAGCTGACCATCTGTGACTCTGGACCTAGGCATCCCTGCACTCTCGAGGTCCAGGAAGCCCCATGCCACTGCAGGCTTTCAAGTGCCTGCTCCCTTTCCCTGTCCTCTCCCGACTCCCAGTTCCCGCTCTGTGATTCATAGGCAATGTTGTGGACATGTCCCAATAGCTGAGCCCAGGTCCTGTTACCACACCCCTCGTGTGTACATGCTTGGGGCAACACTGAGACATCAGCCCCGTGCCACCTCAGCCCCCTCCAGAAACTCCCTCTGAGACTAAAACTTCAGGGTCTAATGAGCATGAATGGGAGGTCATGGAGCTGAGGGCAGCTGGGCTCAGTCCTGTGGGTGTCCCTTAGCACGGACAGCCTGGTCACCGCAGGTGGGATGCTGATGGTGGTGGAAAGCAGACAGGTTCCCAGGTAGGAATGAGCAGTCCCTGGTGAAACCTCACCTTCAAGCTAGGAGGGGCCTGAAGCCTGGAGGCTGGGCTGCCAGTTCCACGTGGAGACCGGGACCTGAAGTGAGAACTTCATTGATGCCTTTTGGCCAATCTGATGATGCTTTTTCTGACCCACTCATGGCCACCCATGGGCAAATTGTAAGGCATTTTTTCCCTTTTGAGCCCATAAAAACCCCTGGGCTCAACCAGACTCAGAAATTCTTGAAGACTCCCTGCCTGTGGATAGGAGCTACCAACTTTGGGTCTCTTTTCTGCTGTGTGCTATTTGGTTGTTCAATAAAGCTCCTGTCCACCTTGCTCATCCGCCAGTTGTCCACCTAACCTCATTCTTTCTGGATGCAGGACAAGAACTTGAGAACCACCAAAGAGCCATAATGAAAGGAGTGGTAACACTTTCCTGGCCAGCTCACCAAGTTGTAGGTCGTGACACGTTCCTGGATTCAGGGAGTGAACAGTGGCAACTCTTCTAAGGGCTCCGAACTTGGGATTCTCTGAGTCAGAGCTGCTATACATTATAGCTTTCCTGCCTTCTACTGGCACCAGGCGGCCGCCCCACGTAACAGCTGCAGGGTTGGGACAGCCCAGGAGTCACAGGCCAGAGTGGAGCGGGGCAGCAGCACTAAAAGAGGTATAATACAAATGGGCTGAAACACAGCCCTTTCCCCTACTCACCATGCTGCAGGTGGAAAGAAGAAGAGAAGAGCTGAAGCCTTTCTGGGGGCCCAGACCATGGGGCTCCATGAGCCAGGACTGTGACACACTGTAATATCTTTTTGGGGGCTCTGGTTTCTGTCGTCTCCAAGCTTTTCGGAGCCACTGTGTTCCCCAGTGCCCACAGCAGAATCCATTTGCAATATGCCTAGTCCAGCTGCAACCTGACATGGAGCTAGCTTCTGTGCCGATGCCTGGAGTTTCCCACCCTGCTGCAGCTGGCGTGCCTGGTTGTATACAGTGGATGAACCCCATGCTTGCTCACTCACACACCTCTCACTGCTCTGCGCCTGGCTCATCCTTGGCAGCGATCCCAGCCAGTAGCTTGAGCTAAGTACACCCTGCCCTACAGAGAGTGTGGAACAAGCCCAGTGGGCAAGAGCAAAACTCAAGCAGTGGCACCACTGGCAACACAGGTTTCCACCCGGTGAAGAACATCCTAAGGATCCTGTAATATATTTTTTTTCATGTTACACCGACTTACATTCCTTCGAAATGTCTCGCTTGATCATAGAGTATAGTCATTTTCATGTGTTGCTGAATTAAGTTTGCTAGTATTCTGCTGAAGATTTTAGATTGATATTCATGAGAAATACTGGTCTGAAGTTTTTTTATGGCATAGTTGCTTTTTGTATAAGTTATATTAGCCTTATAGAATGAGTAGGACAGTGTTCCCTACTCATAATTTTCTTAAGATTTTGTAAAGAATTGGTATTAATTTTTCCTTAGTTGTCTGATAAAATTTACCTGTGAAGTGATCTAGGCCTAGGCTTTTCTTTTGGGGTATTTATTTATTATTACTAATTCAGTTTCTTAATTAGCTATAACTATATTTAGATCTTTTTTCTTGAGCAAGTTATTGTAGTTTGTTTTTTCTCAGACTTTGCCAATTTCATCTAAATTGTCTAATTTAATTGTATGTAATTGTGCCTAATATTCTTTTGTAATCATTTATAATTCTTATAGATATTTTAAATTCTCAATTATTTTAAAATTATGAATATATACTGATTATGTTACATATAAAAATATATAAATAAACATTTTTAATCAGATACAAAATATATAAATAAGCATTTTTTCCTTTGATGTATAATACCTTTGTAGTATTATACAAAGAATAATAAATCATCCTTTTAATTTGGGAATAAACAAAAATATATGGTGTTTCATACTTACATATTTTAGGGGATATTTTTATGCTGATACATTTTTTTAATTTTTGAATTTTTTAATATATTTGTGGATTAAATAGTCCTGTAATTTTTCTTTCTTCTAATATCTTTATCTAGTTTTAGCTTCAATGTTATACATGTCTCAGAATGAATTGCAGAGAATTGCCGCTTTTTCTATTCTGGAAGAATTTGTATATAAATGAGATCAGAAGGTCTTGACAGGTTGTAGAAGCACTGTAAATGTTTCTATGCCATTGCCTTAATTTGTGATAAAACTGTGACTTGTAATCCCAACAAAGTTCCTTCCCCTTTGATTAGTCTTAAAATGTAATTTTCATAAAACTGCTTAATATATGCCAAATGTTTTCGTTTGTGTGATATATTATTAGAAGTTACGTCAAATATCAGAGTTACTCCTTTCAGATTTTCTTTTTTTTTTTTTTTGAGACGAAGTTTCGCTCTTGTTACCCAGGCTGGAGTACAATGGCAAGATCTCGGCTCACTGCAACCTCTGCCTCCTGGGTTCAGGCAATTCTCCTGCCTTAGCCTCCCGAGTAGCTGGAATTACAGGCAGGCGCCACAATGCCCAGCTAATTTTTTGTATTTTTACTAGAGACGGGGTTTCACCATGTTGACCAGGACGGTCTTGATCTCTTGACCCCGTGATCCACCCGCCTCGGCCTCCCAAAGTGCTGGGATTACAGGCTTGAGCCACCGCGCCTGGCCTCAGATTTTCTTCTCTCCACTATTTTACCCTTCAAGTTCTCTCTTTCCGCGTACCTTTCCAGTGTCTTCACTGGGACATTTTATAATATGTTTCCCGAATTTTATTTTTATTATTGGCAGGAGGGTTCGTCTAAATCAAGTTAATTTGACATTGATAAAGGTAGAAATCTGATAAGTGTTTATATGTGTGTATTTTCACATATGAAAGCATTTAATCCATTTTTTGTCTGTTATTAATTTGTACCTTATTTTAATTATGGTATAAAATTATAATAAATTAATTTTTGAGATTTGCATAATACTTTTTTCTTTTTTGAATTTATTTTATATGTGTTTCTAGAAGAATTATGTATATTAGGTGAAGCTTCTTAACCATTTATTGGTTAATAAATGGGTATTCTATAGCCTGTCCTTTTTGGTGGGGATGTCAAATTATTTTACTAGGAATGGGTTTCTGTTGTCTATTTTGTGGTTTTGTTTTCTTATTGATTCTACTTTATTTTCATGTGAGCTCTGTATAGCGTTTTTTTTTTTCCTTTTATAACAATACAGAGTGCCAGCAGAGGTGATGAACACTCTGCTGTTTCAGAAGAAGAGAGAGAAAGGAGAGAGAGGATCGGTCTTTGGTAATAGCTCCTCAGTATTTCTGGAGATGACTATGCTCTACCTTTTTTATTCCAACATATATTTTTAACGCTCTCTCTGTGTGATGGGAAGTTGTATAATCTAATGGCCTAGGTTCGTTTTACCTTGCAAGAGAAGAACCGAGGAGGGAATAGGGTTGAGAATGAGCTACAACAGGGTAGTGACTGGTGGGGTGTTTTCTGTAGATATGTTAGACACTGTATGTTTTAAACATTTGCTCTTTGAAAAAAAAATACCCAAACAATGTGTGAATAAGTTAGTTTCTTTAACATGTATATTTAAATGAGAATAAACTCAGAACAACAAAAAAATAAGAAACGAACTATCTCAAATGTGAAATTTTACTCTTCCACTTAAAATGGTGCCATGAAAACTGTTCCTTTTGCATTGTTACTTCTTGAGAGAGTTGTTTTCATTCCATTCTTCAGTGCTAAAGAGTTGTTTCTTCTTGTTAACTGTGCAGATTAGCAGGAACAGGAAAACATTTTTTTTCTTTCACTCTGATTAAAAGAAAAAGTACACTCAATATGGCTTTTCTTTACTTCCAATTTGTTCATAAACTTTTATTTTTTAACATCATTGATATTTTTCATTTGTGCACCCTCAGAACCCTGATCAAAATATTTTAATCTTTTCTTTCATGATTCATATCCGTCTTTGCTATAATGGCATTTTTGTGTTTTCATCTCAGCATTACTGCTTTTGCCCATTTTAAAACTTTTTAGGAGTTATTTATTAAGTATATTGAAACTTCATGCGAAAATTTAAACAGAGATAAAATCTTACCGCATGGCCTATTAACACGAAAGTATTTCAAATAGCCGTTTTTTACTAAAAAGTAATATTAAACACTAGTAATTTAATTACATTTATTTAGAGAGCAAACTCGGAGATTTACAAGTGTACATTTTCACATTTTGTCTATGTGTAAACATTCCATTTTCTGACGAATCTCTGGTATTTAAAGTTACATTCCTAACTCTATTTAAACTTCCAGTTGTGACTCTATTTTTCTGTTAACATTTTTGGCAATTTTGCTATAAGCATTAGTCTGTATAAACTATTTCCAAAGCCTTTTACTCTATTACCTGATCTCCACAAATGTCTCTAATGCGTCTGTATTATTACCTTTACTAGCTAGTCCTAATACTCTTAGCGCATTTCTTGGTAGCATTTACCACCATTCATTATTCCTTCATGGAAGCAGTTTTCTTTGGCTTCTATGTGATCACACCTTCCTTTGTTTTACTATTCCTGACTTCTTTGCTGGATTTTTACTTCTTTCCCTGACTTTGTAATTTAAATGCCTCAGGATCAAACTTTGATCTTCTTTGTTCTATCTTTTCTGTCTCCTTTAATGATCTCATCCGGTGTAATGACTTTAAATACTATCTTTATGCCGAGGACTTTGAAATTCACATCGCTAGCTGAAAACTCTCTCACAAATTCCACATGTGATTTCAACTGCATACTCATTACAGCCTCTTGGATGTCTAGTAGACACCTCAAATTAAACATGAACAAAACTAGACTACTGATGCTCTCCCCAAAACTTGTTTAACCCACACTTTTCTTTATATCTATTGGTGAAAACATGATCCTTTCAGTGCTCTGATCTAAGAGCTTTTATTCATCTTGACTCCTCTTTTTCCCTCGTATGTTACATTCAACCACCAGGATATACAGGTGGCTTCAAAATATATTCGGAGATATATGTGGACCACTTCCCATACTTTCGTATTAATAGTTTCCATCTTTCTTCAAGTCACAACAATTTCTCCTCTGGATTACTGCAGTAGCTTCCTAATATATTCTTTACTTCTGTCCTTATCCCATATAGATATTCTCAACCAAATACAATTACAGTGGTCCTGTAATATTGGTGTTCAGGTGTTCAGGGTGCCCTCAGCTCCCCTGAGAGGATGTTTCTCCAGATTATTGGTCTCCTGCCCTCTCAAGAATGAGAGAGGGGACCACAGTGCAGTGTGCAGTAAATGCTGGACTTAAAAGTGTTTGTAGAAAGTGAGTTATTTAAAGAAAGGGAGAAACAGGAAAAGGAGAGAGAAAGAAACAGCTAACTCTCACACTGAGTGAGAGAATCCAGAAAGATGGAATCCAGGAGAGGAAAGGAACTTCCACACCGAGCGGAAGGGAATAGAGAGAGATGGAGTTTAGGAGGGGAAGACAGGCTTCTTTCTCCAGACAGTGTGGAAGAGGACTCCAGAGGAAAAATCCAAGATAGGGAAAAACAGCTTCCACGAAGGGAGTGTTCCTGGAAGGGGACCCAAACATGGAGTCCGAAGGGGTGTGATGAAGGGGACTTTTAACCTGGGAGGAACCCTCACCTTCTCTAAGACCCCAGGCCAATGAAAGGAGTTCCTTAGAACGTCCACTGGAATGATTGACTCTTAGTTTCTGCCTGCCTGCACGAAATTCAAACATAAACCATTAAATCTCCCAGATGGAGAGAGGTGGGAGAGGGGCATGGCTCTGGGAAGTTCTTGCCCTTAAAATTACTCCCACCTGTGGATCCAGAAAGAGAACACATTCCCTCAGTCCTTCCAGTTCAAGATTGCAGGTAGACAGAACCTATCCCAGAAGCTCAGGGCGCAAGACAGAAACACATGCTAGACAGGACTCTATCCCATCACAGGGCACACTCACATTCACACCCACACTCACTCAGATTGGGATCACTTAGCCACACCAATTCACCTAATGTGTACATCTTTGGAATGTGAGAGGAAACCAGAATACCTGGACAAAAGCCACTCAGACATGGGGAGGCCTTGCAAACTCCACATAGACAGTGGCCTAGGCCAGGAATCAATTACTTTTTTCTCATCAACATTGTAACCAAACATCAATGAATGAAATGATGTTATTAGAGGACCTGCTATAATTGGAATCATATCTTTTAGATTGGCTTCTTCCACCTAGCAATGTACATTTAAGATTCTTCCATGTCTTTGCATAGCTTGTTAGCTCACTTCTTTTTATCACTGAATAATATTTTATTGTCTGGATGTACCACAATTTGTTTATCCATTCACCTATGGAAGGATATTTCAGATGCTTCCAAGTTTTGACAATTAAGAATAATGTTACTATAAAAAAATCATTTTATCACTGAAATTCATCAAATTTATCAGTGGCTTCAATTTCATTCAGCATAATGAATATGTGCCCAATGCTTTAGGCTGTGAGAAATATTTTTAGAAGTCATGTCAAATATCAGAGTTATTCCTTCAAGATTTTCTTTCAGCATAAAATTTCATTCGAAATGTATTTCGAGAATTTCATTCAACATAAAAGCTAAATACATTAAATTGGTCAATAATTGGGTCACTCCTTTGCCTTTCTGAATGTATTTCTTATTGTTTCGTCTTTCATTTTCTCTGCTCTAATGACATTGGTGTTCTTCTCGTTCTTTGAGGATGCTGATTATACTAACTTCATACTTCTTTTTTTTTTTTTTTTTTTTTGAGATGGAGTTTTGCTCTTGTTAGCCAGGCTGGAGTGCAATGGCTCGATCTCGGCTCACCACAACCTCCACCTCCTGGGTTCAAGCAATTCTCCTGCCTTAGACTCCTGAGTAGCTGGGATTACAGGCATGTGCCACCATGCCCAGCAAATTTTTTGTATTTTTAATAGAGACAGGGTTTCACCATGTTGACCAGGATGGTGTGAGCCACCGCGCTTGGCCCCTAACTTCTTCCTTCTTTTGCTCAGTTCTGCTGATGACTAGAATAGTCTTCTCTCTGATATTTCTGTAGTTAATAGAGTTATTTCCTTCAAATATTTATTTAAACATTACCTTTTTATTTGGTCAACAGAGCCCTCAACTTCCCTTATTATTCTGCACTGCTTTCCCCCCCCATATCACTTACTCTAACATAAAATGTTACCACTCTTTTATTACTTCATTTTTAAAATGGTCTCCCTTATTTTTTTCATGCCCTTAAATTAAACTCAATATAAATAGATCTTATTCCTGCTTTCACTTTTCCTAACACATTGTATGTGTTCAATATACATTCTTCTCCAAATGGTACTGAAGAACACATGATTGAATGATCACTGATTTTGCTATCCTTTTGTTTATAATAGATATTGTCAAACAAAAATAAAAATAAACTTAATGTGTACTATGCAATACTCAATGATACAATAAAGAATAATGCATATGACAGATTAAACAGTGATTTTTGCATCAGAGAATTTGAATTTCCATTTCTGTTCAATCAATATATGTGAAATTTGGACAGATACGTTGAAGTCACAGTTGTCATATAAAATGTATTTACTGAAATGTAAGAGTTCTAACATTTCAAGTTTCTAAAGATTGCATTCAAGATTGTCGATAAGACTTCAAAAGACACAGCTGTGGAAAAAAAATAAATTCTATGCACAAGTGAAAAGTGTTTGTTTGTGCATTGATTGTGAGTTTGTTTGGGGATACATAAATGATTACAGCATAGTGGTTCAATGATGGTTCTGGAATCAGAATACATGAGTTTTACATTTCTCCACCAGAGATGAAGTGGCCTATGGCTAGTTACATAAACTTTGAAATTCTCAAATTTTTATCTGTGGAATGAGATCCTTGTGGTGCTCATCTATGGATTTACAGTGAGGATTAAATAATATAAACAGAGCAACTAGAAACCTGTTCCACACATGATAAGCATTCAATAAATGTTTTATATTATAAAACATTGTGTTATTCAGTGTTATCCAGAGAAATAGAAAAAGCAGGAGAAACAAAAGCAACAAAACCTGGTATATAGATATCTATATCTGTGTGTATGTATGTATATATAGATGTTTATGTATTAGGTTTTGTTGCATGTGTATGTGTGTGTATACATATATGAGAGTGAGAGAGAAACATTTATTATAGGAATTGGCTCATGATATTACAGACACAAGATATTCCACAGTGTGCCATATGCAAGATAAAGAACTAAGAAACCTGGTGGTATAATTCAACGTGAGGGAATTTTTGGAATTTTTTAATTCCAAAGGCTTTAAAACCATTAGTGCCAATGTCTGAGGGATAAGAGAAGATAAGTATCTCAGGTCAAATATATATATATCTATCTATCGAGAGAGAGAGAGAGAGAGAGAGAGAGAGAGAGAGAGAGAGAGAGAGAGGGAGGGGGAGAGAGAGAGAGAGAGAGAGAGAGAGAGAGAGAGAGAGAGAGAGAGAGAAAATTTAGCCTTCCTTATGTTTCCATCTTATTGTGGCCCTCAATAGATTGAGTGACGTCCACCCACATTGATTAGGACAATTTCTTACTCAGTCTATTAGTCTCAAGGACACTCAGAAATAGTTTACCAGCTATCTGGGCCTTCCCTAGCCAGTCAAGTTGAAACATAAAATTAACCACCATAGGCATACAGAGAAATTTTAGAAGCGATTACACCCAGTATGTTGAAGTTCCACATGTGAGACTTTTTTCAGAGTGTGCAAGGCATCAAGATTTATTTACCCTGCAAGAATTGGCATTCAATCAAAAATATTTTAATGAATAGAAAAGTTAAGTTCAGTGTGGTCAAATCAAATCAGATATACGTTTACCTTAAGCAAAATCAACTATACCAACCCAACATTAACCGAGCAGTTATTAAGATAGACGTATATTTATATAACATTGCTCCTAAATGTAGGATCTGATTCCCATCCTAGTAAAAAGCTGTATTTCATCAGATATGAGTAAAAACTCATGGTGTCAAATTTAGTAACTATATTTCATTTTGTTCTTTTGAATGTTTTAAAGAATTTTCCAAGATAATGCTGACTATAAATGGGTTTATTCCATGTGCTCTTTTCTAGATATAACTCAATATTTTATACTTAGAAATGCATTTTGTGGTAAGCCAGATGGATCTGTAAACAGATGTTTAAATAAAATATTAGAGTTAAAATAGAAATATAGAAAAGCTCTGTTCTCTAATTTTATTGAAGGGAGGAGGTTTCCTGTTAAAGTAGCCCAATGGTGAGGTGATTAGTATTACATTAGGAAGTAGGAGGTTAACATATTCAATAATGTACAATCAAGAAAAATCAATATAACATAATACATTATGTAAATTGGGCGTGCTAGAGAAAATCAAGGTGAAATAAAATCTCAGATCAGGTTATCAGTGACTATCTTATAATGGTTAAAATTAGTACCTCAAGAACATTTATTTTTTAAAAGTTCAATATATTGATGATCACATAAATTTTCCATGTTAAACTTTATTTTCCCTTTTGTCATAATGCGTCTTTCAATGGTAATGTTCAAACTTCATTCTATATAAAGTCTGTCCCTGGGGTGCTTGGGCAAAGAGGTTCACAGGTTTTTAGAAAATACTAGAAGCCAAAACTCATTTACTCATAGATTATTTCTTATATAACTTCTTTTCAGAATAAAGTCTGTATTTTAAGAGATGAGAAAATCTATTAATAACTACCATTGTCAATGCTGGTCTAAAACCCCCAAAATTGTAGTTAAACTAAATCTTCTACATGCAAGCAAAATGCAGTATCTTCCACATTTTTCTTCTAGGTAAGGAATATAAAAGATGAACATTGTTTTAAAGGTGAGTTGCAAGTGAATGCTTTTTGATCTCTTGAACTTTAACCTTTATTTACATTCGTAACATAATTCTCTTTAAGATGTGCTTGTCATTCTACTCCACACACATTTTATGGTTTTAAACAAATGTCACAATAGACACACAGTCGATTAAATAGTTGTAATGCTTGTAAGATAATCTGTATCACAAAGTTTTAACTTTTACATCTTAAAAATGATTCTGCCTGAATTGTATTATCATACTTATAAAATATTATAACTACTTTGGGCATACGAACAAAGCTAATGAGAAAATATAAAAATATTTATAACTTACATAAACTAAGGAAAATAAATGGCAATGTACTTTAATTGTAATCTTTATCATTCTTAAAAATAAAATAAATTTATAAAACTAAATGATATGTATGTATTTTCTTGAATAAAGAGGGAACTCTACAGATAATACATTTTCTGATATTTCTGGAAAATTCATTAGAATAGCAAATACATTATTTGGAATATGATAACAGTAAAAGCTATTAAATGGGAAAATTATTATAAATCGTGCCATCATGAAACTACTCTGATTTGTAAATGTTAAAATAAATGATGAATATTTTTACAACCTCAATAAGTACTCATGTATTTTTATACATATAGTATGCCTAAGTATCACCCAAAATTTATTTTCCTACAGAGAGATTTAATGGAGTTAAAAGCTCTGATCTGCCTTTTAAAGAATGATGCAGTGTAAGAGATGACTCTAACTAGAAGAAGAATCACAGTGAATATTCTTAATGCAATAATATGCTTAATATCTTCTTCCCTTGCACAAAAAAAGCAATAAGATAAATGTGAAAGGAAATGTAGGCATTAATCATGCAGTAATATGCAATTGATCACTCAGCATAAAGCTATCTTTGAACATGAAATTGTTTTATATGTTTACCAGTGTTTGAATATCAGAGATCTAATTTTAACTACCACAGATATTTAAACAAATAGCTGAGATATATTTTATTTCTATAAATATTATATATAAAATATGTAACTATTGTATGTGTCTTTCTAGCTCTGCTATCTATCCATGTTTATATGTGTACGTGCATTTGTGTGTATATGTAAACCTGTGTGTGTCCCCACATGGGATGTCAGGTGGGTGTGGGGCTTACAGAAGCAGAATTCCAGTTTCAGGATAAAAACTCCAATGATATGAGAAGTAAAGCTCAGCATCAGAATGTTGAGTCAACAGCCAGGTATTTTAGGAAATGATAGTAGCTAATCCTTGGGACAAAATGATTTTCAGACGTCAATTTATCCTGTATATATTAACTAAGAGCAAAGTAAATAAGTTCTTTACTAGGCTGGCAGTAGATAACATCATAAGAGTTGGAATTTCAGTCTTTTAATTTCAGAAATTAAACTCCCTCTATGATAGTATACCATTGTTCTCCTCTAGGATTCCTGAATTTAAGAAACTTAAAATCAAATATAAATATCCATCTCTCTATTTAGTACTATCCCATCCAACCCTTAGTTAATAGGTAGTACCAATAAACTTAGTAGTGTTTGCAATTACTAATCTATTACTTACATGTCAATATAGTCCATAAAGCAATTCCTAATATATCGATCTTTTATAGAGTTTTAATGTTATTCATTAATTCATCTAACAAAATCTTAATTTGGAAACATCCAAATTAAGATTTTGTTAGATGAATTAATGAATAACATTAAAACACTTAAAAATCTTAATTTTGTTAGATGAATTAATGAAATTTTAATTATGTTCATTAATTCATCTAACAAAATATAAGAAGTTATTATAGGTCAGAGCACTTTACTAGACCCAGGACTAAAAAGAAGAAAATGTCATTGGTACATGACTGTCATCAGTCATGGTTCAGTTATTTAAGTGACAATCAGATAATCATCCTACTAAACTCCGTATTAGTCAGGTGTTTGACTATTTTGTCCTATGCATTGTTTTCACTAGTGTCTCAAATGTCCTTTGTTCACAGCCAAAATTCAGATCACATGAGGTTTAAACAATATCTGTTACAGTCAGAGAGTCATTAATTTATGACTGTTGTGTCCTTAGATTACTATTTGAAACATCAGAGCAAATCAGTTGGACTCCATGGTAACACACACATACCAGTATTACAGCATAGATGAAGGAAAGTAAGTTTGTTGTTTCATTAAATGATTTGTTAAATGAGTGTTAAAGAGGTTTTTATCTGTACACATAAACGGATTTCTTGCTACTCAATTTAATTGTACTTTATCTCTGAACATGAACTTCCTAATTTTAAATGAAGAAACATTACAAAGTTCCTTTCTAGGATTATAATAATAAACAGTTAAGATATTACATAAAAACTTTTTAAAGTTACACAAATTACTATTTATGCAAAATCAGTTGTTAATTTGGATTTAATATCTTAATTTACACACTCTAAAATATTCCTAAAGGAGTAAAGACAAATTGAAATTCAATTATTATTTACTAATTATTTTAGAGAAGAAATGAAATTAAGAAAACACAAATTATCTCCCTAAGCAAAGGGATGCTCTGTTCCCTGGTCTTCAGGATACTGTCTAAATATGTGTCATACTAATAGAATCTTAAGAAAGCTGACATAGTTTGAGGATACAACTATTAAATTTTGACAAAATATATATTTAATATATATTATTTCTTTTTAATCTGCATTAAGGTTTTTACATGTCTAATTAAACGTTTCTATAGGAAAATACACAATTTCTTGAGTGCTCTCAGTTGCTCAAGTAGATATTATTATAGAAATAAGTAATTCTGAATAAAAGTCATTTTTATTTTGTATATTAAAACTTAAATTAGTATAATTGTACTTTACAAACACATTACTGGAAAGTGATTACATTGGAAAATATTTATTTTAACATTTCTGGCAAAGCCACAGATTTATTCACACTCCATTAAGTTGTAGAGAGAAAAGTGTATTTTCTGACTCCATTTAAAGGTTTTTGGTTCTTTGTTAGCTCCCACTAGATATAGATGAGAAGAGAAATATACATTTAAAATTAGTTTTTACTTAAGAATGCATATTGAATTTATGAAATAATGTTTGGAAGACATGGAGGTGAATGTGTTTGTGGTGTTTGTTGAATTTATATTTTAACTTACATATTTGATGTTTTGGTATTATATTTTGAATATTCATTCATGTTTTTACTCCTTAGGTAATGACTGTTGTCCATGAACCACTAACTTTAAACATATGATAATGATGATTGTCACTATTTATAATTTGGAGTCATAGTAATTACAATGCAGTTTGTTTTTCTCTTTTTCTTTAATTTTTGCAATTAAGTTTCAGTATCAGAGGTATTTTAGATATATTAACAAGTTTTTAAATTTTAGATTTTTCTATGTTTTGAATCTTATTAACCAGCTTAAGATATATTTATTGAATGATTGATAAAACTTACTCCCCCAAAAGTTTATACCATGGTGTGATTTGGCTATGTCTTCACCCAAAACTCATCTTGAGTTGTAGCTCCCATAATTCCTCCGTGGTGTCAGAGGGAACTGGTGGGAAATAATTAAATCATTTGGGTAATTTCCCTTATACTGTTCTCTTGGTAGTGAGTAAGTCTCACGAGATCTGATGGTTTTATAAGAGGTTTCTCTTTTCACTTGGCTCTCATTCTCTCTTGCCTGCCACCATGTAAGATGTGACTTTGTTTCTTCTTTGTCTTCCACCATTATTGTGAATGTGGAATCATGGAACCCATAGTCACATGGAACTGTGAGTTCATCAAACCTCTTTTTCTTTATAAATTACCCAGTCTTTTTTATGTCTTTATCAGAAGTATGAAAGATTTTTTTCATTTGTTTTCAAATGTCATAGTTTTATTGATTTATTTTTGTTTGATAATATATGCCCTTAAAAAAAAATCTAGTGAAAATGCATTTTCCCCATTGGAAATTTTCAAACATACTTAAAAGTCAGTGGCTACCTTATAGCTATTGTAAAATCATATTTCATATTTATCTGCAATGTTTAAATATTTTCTTTAGTTGATCAGTTTATTTCTTTATGTTTGAAAGATTTATTTAAA
Source organism: Callithrix jacchus (assembly GCF_049354715.1). Taxonomy (NCBI): domain Eukaryota; kingdom Metazoa; phylum Chordata; class Mammalia; order Primates; family Cebidae; genus Callithrix; species Callithrix jacchus. Next base: position 177,162,093 of record NC_133503.1, on the reverse strand, counting down.
GCTATACTTTTCCCTCTAAATAGTACTTCACCTGCATCTTACTAATTTTATCATAGGTGAAAAAATTTCAAATTATATAGCATTTTATAATTCACAAAAAAATTGCCTTTTTACTTTTTTGGGTGTTATTTAATGACATTCCTAGCATACTTTCCTAAATTAGTTAAACATTTTAAATAATATTCATTTGTGTTAATGTAATGAAGTTTTGTCAGTCACTAGGTTTTAATTTCATCAAAGGTCCACATCTACTTAAAATAAATTTATTCTCTGTATATTAACAGTTTTTATGTCATATTATTCTAGTCTTTTATAGTTTTCTTATTTTTTTATACATTAATGTACCATGAGGTCATTAAAAGATATTGCATTATAATTATTGGCATATCTATAGCTCCCTGTAAGTCTATCAATAGCATATATGTATTACGTTTTATTGAGATGTTAATACATTTACATGTATAAACATTCTCTTAATTTCCATTGTATATTTATTGCCCATTTGTTTCTAACAATACTTTCTTCTGTTGTTTGCAATATGTCTTTTACAGACAATATATTATCTGAAATAATTTCTCTTCCAGTTATAAAGTATAACCATTACACTTTTTTTCTAAAATACTTTTATCATTTTATCTAAAATAAATGTTTTTCTTTACTTCACTTTTGTTAACTTATATGTATGTAATTTTGTTTTGCTTCTTTGAAATGTGTTCATATTTTGTTTGCTTGTTTGTTTTTCAAAGGAAAGATCTCGATGCATCATGTGGGCTAGAGTGCAGTTGTGCAATCACAGCTCACTACAGCCTTGAACTCTTGGTCACCAAGGATCCTCCCATCTCATACTCTCAAGTATCTGGGACTACAAGTGTGCATCACAACACCCAGCTAATTTTTAAATATTTTGTAGAGACAGGGTCTCACTGTGTTGTGTAGGCCAGTCTTGAACTCCCAACATCAAGCAATCATCTTGCCTCAGTCTCCCAAAATGGGATTACAGGCATGATCTACCATCCCTGGCCACCATTTTATTTTTATTTCTCGGATGAAAAAAAGTAGCTGATAACTCAATTTTCTTATCAATGTCAAATGTTTACCAGTGTCTGTATTTTCTGTAGAATAAGAACATTTTCTAATGTTGCTGGGAAATCCCCAAAGTAATTTCAAGGCAGATCTTTTGCTAGAAATTTTTCTGAGTTTCTTTATGCCCAAAGACATCTGTAATTCATTCTCTCATTTAACTGAAAGCTTACATGAGAGGTGAAATTCTTTTTGTAATTTTACATAAAGGGTAATAGAGTAAATATTTTAGGCCTTTCAGGCCATTTTGTTTCTCTCTCAATTACTTAACACTGCTGTTATAACAGAAAAGCATCCACAGACAGAATATCAGTATCTTAGCATGAATGAGTATGATCCAACAAAATTTTGTATACAAAATAGGAAACAGGATGAATTTGCATTGCAGTAAATAAAATTACTTACTTTTCTCCAAGTAATTTTAGAATTTTCTTTTTTTTTTTAATCCTCCAAACTTCACAATGTGTGTTCAGCAGTCTTGATACAGCTTTTCTATTTTTTATTTATTGTTACTGTCTTTTTCTTGTCTATTATGTTCAAACCTTTATGAGTATTTTCAATCTGTTTTTAGTTTGTTATTTCTACAAATACTGTTTCTTTTCTATGTATCCTATTCTACCTTCTATGCCTCTTTATAGTTGTTGATACTTCTAATCTTGATTTCTCATTTTTCTATCATCCTATCCATTTTTATACATATCTGTTGGATGAATTTTTCACTAATTTCCAGTGCACCACGTTTGCTAGTGTATTATTCTGCCATTCACTTTAAACACCGGGTTCTTAATTTAACACCCATGTTTTCGTATTTCTAAAGTCTTCTTGTCAGTCTGAATATATTATGTTTTTTAAAAGTTTACTTTTCTCCATTAATTCTTTTTGTGTATGCTAGATTTTTCTATCTGTTGATTCTCCCCCATAACGATTTTCCCTCCCAGCTGTCTCACTGTATTTGCTTGTGATTTTTCTCTTTTTTCTTTCTCTTTGTCCATCTCTACTGCTGTGGCTAGGTAAATTAGCCTTACCATATTGCTATAGTTTGAATGTGTCTCCCCAATTCTATGTATTGGAAACTTAATCCTCAAGCTCCTATTTTGATTGGAGGTAGGGTCTTTGGGAGGTAATTAGGATAAGATAAGGTCACCAGGGTATATTCATATGATGAAACTGGTGGTTTATAGAAGAGGAAGAGAGACCTTGCCCTTGGCATGCCTTTCCCCCTCACCATGCATGCCCTCCACCAAGCTGTGGCACAGCAAGAAGACCCTGCTCGGATCTCACCATCTTGCTCTTATGCTGTCTAGACTCCTTAACTATGAGGCTAAACAACTTTCATTCTTTGTCAATTATCCGGTCTGTGGCATACTTCGTTTTTTCTTTTTTCTTTTTTTTTTTTTTTTAATTAAAAAAAGGAGTGAAGGAGAGAAAGAAAAAGAGGGAGAGAGAATGGGAATGTAGGTTTATTCTAAAAATGGGTATTAATAATGGCCGATCAATATTTTGTGTATTTAAGGTGGAGAATGTATATTTTAGGTATTTAAAATGGAAAGCTCTATAAATATTTATCGAGTTTACTTGTTCCGGATCTGAGTTCAAGTCCTGGTTGTCCTCATCAATTTTCTGTCTCATTGAGTCTAAATCTCTTTATAGGTCTTATGTATCTGGGTGTTAGGATTGTTAGCTCTTATTATTGCATTGATCCTTTTACCAGTATATCTTTGTTGCTTTGAAATCTATTTTATCAGATGAAAGAATTGCATCTCCTGCTTTTTATTTATTTATTTATTTTTGCTCTCCATTTGGTTGGTAGATCATTCTCCAACCCTTTGTTTTAAGTCTTTGTATATCTTTGGATGTGAAATGGGTCTGGATGTAGCATACCATTAGGTTTTGGCTGTATCTTTTGATTGGGGGATTTAGTCGACTTAAATTTAAGGTTACTGCCATTTAATGTTAACTGGCTATTTTATCCATTCGTTGATGTAAATTCTTCTTTATGTTGATGCTCTTTACTTTTTGTTATATTTTTTAAAAGGCTAATACTGGTTGTTCCTTTCTATGTATAATGCTTCTTTCAGAAGCTCTTGTAAAGGCAGCCTGGTGGTAATAAAATCTCTGAGTACTTGCTTGTTCATAAAAGATTTTATTTTTCCTTCAGTTGTGAAGCTTAGTTTGGCAGGATATGAAATTCTGGGCTGTAAGTTCTGTTCTTTAAGGATGTTGAATATTGGCCTCTACTCTCTTCTGGCTTGTAGGGTTTCTGCTGAGAGATCTTCTGTGAGTCTAATAGGCTTCCCTTTGTGGGTAACCTGACCTTTCTCTCTGGCTGCCCTTAGTATTTTCTCCATCGTTTCAGCCCTGGTGAATCTAACGATTATGTGCCTTGGGGTTGCGCTTCTTGAGGAATGTCTTTGTGGTGTTCTCTGTATTACCTGGGGTTGAATACTGTCCTGCTCTGCTAGATTCAGAAAGTTTTCCTGAATAATATCCTGAAGAATATTTTCCAGCTTGGATTCATTCTCTTTGTCATATTCAGGTACACCTATCAAATGTAAATTAGGTCTTTTCACATAGTCCCATATTTCTTGGATACTTTGTTCATTCCTTTTTATCCTTTTTTCTCTATTCTTGACTTCTTGTTTTATTTCATTAAGTAGGTCTTTGACCTCTGATATCCTTTCTTTTGCTTGATCAATTTGGCTGTTCAAACTTGTGCATATTTTGCTAAGATTTTTTGTTGTGTTTTTCAATTCCGTTAGTTCATTTATATTTCTCTCTATATTGTCTATTCTTGTTAGCATTTCGTCAAACCTTTTTTCAAAGTTCTCAGTTTCTTTACATTGGATTAGAACAACTTCTTTTAACTCCCAGAAGTTTCTTATCATCCACCTTCTGAAGCCTACTTCTGTTAATGGAACACAGTCCTTTTCGATCAGGGCTGGTTCCATTGCTGATGAGGAACTGTAATCCCCTCTAGAGGGAGAGGGGTTCCGATTTTGGGTATTCTCAGCCTTTTTAGGCGGGTTTCTTCCCTTTGTTATAAATTTATCCATCTGTCATCTTTACAATTACCGCCTTTCTAGTTGGGTTTCTGAGTGGACACCCACTTTATTGATTCCCCGCACTGGAATCTGAGCAACCCACTGCACTGGCCAAAACAGCAGCGATAAGACTGATGGTGCTCTTCTGCCCGGGAATCTCTCGCGTTTACTCTGCATGAAGAGCTGCCACGCCAAGGCACCGGCAAAACCACTGCACCGGCCACAAGAGTCGCGCTGGCGACCCGTGGGGCCCCTCCACTGGGAATCTTCTGGTCCGTGAGTGACGAAAATTCGTCTGAAAGTGTGGCGTCCTCTCATTCTCTGTGCTTTCGCTGGGAGCTACAATCTCGAACTGTTAGCGATCAGCTATCAGGATCTCATTTCTGTGGCATACTTTTATAGCAACAGAAATCAGATCAATATGCCTACTTCGTGTTTTCTCAGGTAAGCTATAAGGGCATATTCTGCTCATCTTTCCTCCACTCCACTCCTGGCCATCCTCCAGTACTCCATTCGTTTCTGAACCTATTACCTTAACATTTTTTATATCTCTAGGCCTCTAGTCTTTTGTATCATTACCACGGGAGATAAACAGAGGAAATTCAGAGACTCTAGCCTGTCATATTTCGGGGGAAACAATTCTGGCTACACATGGGAGGGATTTACAAATAAAATTAATACTGCCATCTATTAATCTTCAGTATTAATTAGAACTGTGCTACAGTTTATGTGATGGTGTAGTTTGAATGATGATGGCCCCTCAAAAATTTCTGTTGGAAATTTTTTTCTGTTGATTCCCAATGCAACAGTATTAAGAGGTATGTCCTCTAGAAGGTAATTGAGTCATAAGGTCCTTGCCCTCATGAATGGCAGTAGATGCCCTTATAAAATGGCTTGACCGAGGGAGTTTGCTCCTTATATTTTTATCTCTTCTGTCCTTTCTATTATGTGAGGACACAGTGATCTTTCCCTTATAAGGAAGCAGCAAGAAGGCTCCATCTTGGGAGGAGACAGCAGCCCTCACTAGACACCCGATGTGCTGGTGCCTTGATCTACCCAACTTGAGAAATAAATTTCTATTATTTTTAAATTGTTCAGCCCTAGGTATTTTGTTGTGGCAGCCTAAAGGGAGCATGACAGGTGATTTAAGCTTCTTTTTATAATTACACAGATTATGAGATTAAGTGGAAAAAGGGAAGCATGCAATAAAATGCAGACATGGCCTTAGGAGAGCTTTGTTTAAATCATAGACAAGCTGTTGTGAGAAGGTTGTGCTTATTTTCTGGAACACCCTGGTTGCCTGCTTGGGGAATTGGTTTCATCACATGCAAGATAAAAAAGTAGATTAGATTACAGATTATCTGACACATGTTGGTTATTAAGAAGTATTTGTTATTGTACGACACATAAATTATACCGATAATTTTGAAAGAAAGCAGGTTTTTCTTGGAGCAGAGAGTTCCATGTTTTTAAAATCTATGTTTACATAAACGTGTAAATGAGCATTATCAAGGGACAGGAGTCATACCCCTTAGAGGCCAATTTGGTCACCAGGCTCTTTGGAGTGTAATATGGAAAAGATTCTGGATCTGAATTAACTTAGGGATAACAGGTGCCTAGCCCCTGAAAGAGAGATTATCTGAATGTTCTTGAAAGTTAGCATTCTTTCTTTCAACAGTTTCACCTTATTATAAATATTTTAAGTATATAATGTTTTAAATGGATTAAATTAATTGAATTAAAGTGGCATATAAGCTGGTAAAACCAAATAAAATTATTTCCCTTGATACAACCTCTTTCTATTTCATCTGCAAATAATATTCAAACTATAGTTCACCTCTTAAAAAATAGTTATTTCAAACTTTCCAAACCTCCTTTGTGGTTAGCTACCTTTCTTCCCCCTCAATTCAACTGCCTGAAGAACACCAATTTAAAATGCTGCAGAATTATTTAATGTTGTATCAGCCCACTAACATCATACTTGTGAAAGTATAAGTTACAATAATTTTTATTAATTTAAATTTGAGAGAACAAAGTGCTTGCACTGATATCATTGGTTTTTCTTTCTTTTTATAACGAAATTAGTCTAGTAGCTCTTGAGTTTCTATAATCTTGGAAGGCCTAGCACAAGGATAGACTTGTATTAACTTTGACCTGAGAGATAATGTTGCAAATTACTCTATTACAAGTAAATTTTCAAAACATTAAAAACTGTATTCACATTAATATTTAAATAATGTTCCAAGTATTTATAATAAAATACATAATTGTGACATTAAACTTTGACTGTTATTCAATATTTGATCTTCTACTGGCTGCCAGGAGTGAACACCTTTGCAATTGATCCATATAATTTTCTGATCAAATTATTATATAGTGATATTTTTGGCTTAGAATTTTAGTAGAAATCTAGTCATGTTGTCTTGCTTATATACTTAATTGTTAACCAAAAAGCATTACTGCATGCTTTTTTATACTGATGGCTAAGTAATTTACGCAGATAACTAAAGAAATGCTTCAATTTTCATTACATCCTTAAGAGTACTCTATTTTCAATCTAGATTAAGCTTAATAGAGTCATTTGCATGCCCTTTTAACTGATTTGGAGTTTTGTTTGCAAATGAATTGGTATTGTAAAACTTATTGACTTACTTTCAGCCTATTTCCTCATTTTATTGATCTATTAAAATATTGTCAGTGCCATAACAAGCTTACTTAAAGAACTCCTCGTTAGAGTCAAAGGTTTCCTATCCTTCTTAAATCACAGTGAAAAAATTAGATGTAAAGACTTACTGAATATAGACATTGTTATCCCAAGCATTAAAATAAAAATTTAAAAACTTAAAAATACAAGCATAGAAACTTTCATTATTGCCTTCCTGTCATTTGGTAGACTAAACCATTTATACAACATGTATTTATGTTCTTCTAGTCAGAATATGAATGATACTGATATTATAATTAAAAAATTAGAATTTATTTATACTAAAATAAGCCATTTTGGTTTATATTGTTTATTTAGTTGTTCTGTGTACCTCTCATGTAGATTTAGTAGTTATCCTTGGACAATGTTTTTCCTTCTAGGGTAACTTTTACATGTTATGTTTTCTTTCTAGGGCACATATAGATATATAAAAAATTAAACAATTTTTTTGCTGAAATAGAAAATATATTTTAGTACCCTGAATTAAAATTACCAAATATAATTTAATCCTATTTAAGCCATACTATAGAATATAGCTCTACACTGTTTAGCTGAGACAAGAGATGCAATAAAATTAGAAAGATACACTGAAATTCAGGTTAGAGATGATATTCAACACCATTGTACTTTATTTGAGAAGAAGTTTGATGTTTCAAGTATTATATTCGTCTACATCACTCCATAACTCTTACCATGACATTAACTTTGACTTTTCTTGATTATTCGGCAATTTGTTAATATGAAAATGTGACAATTCCTGGGTATTCATTGCTTCACTTCTTGACTTTTTGCCCCCAGTGAGAAGTAGGCTGTATACAGAAAAGGGTCATCTACAAAGTTTACTATTCAATATCTTATTTGCCAAATATCAAGAATGTACAACCAGTTCAGATTTATGCTAATCTTTTTGACAACTTTTATTTAACAGATGTTTTAAAAATAAACAAATGAAAGCAAATGTTTCATTCAGTTTAACTAATTATTTCAGATATATGAGCAGGTATCTGTGTCAGGTACTGCATCTATTAATAATTCAAACACAGATCCTGCCCTCATGGATATTTTCATCAATTACTAGGGATTATCACAATCTTCTGAGTGTCAATCACCAGAAGTTTGCATGGTTTAAATCATTTTTTAAAACTTATCTATCTGTTAAAATATCACCTCACAATTTTTTTTGTTTTCACATTCATCTAGAAGTGATTAAAAATGTGATATAAACAATGTCAATTTTTCTCTGAAATTATATTCTTTAAATACATTAGTACTTTTTCAAATATATAGGCATTTTTGGAAAGAAAATCTACTCTTAGTCAATAAAATTCTAGGAGATCTAGTAAAAATACTAAAATCCATTACAATGCAAATAAAATGGAAATATTAAGATAAATATATTACTACAAAGAAATTTAGCAAATAAGTAAAAGACAAAAACATTTCTAGATGCGATTTTTACTAGGTCTTAAAGTCTACTCTAAACATCTTATGATTATCTAAATTTAGAATTAATGTAAATTATTACTACTAACATTTATTAATTGTATTTATATGTTGAGTCAACATTTTTGGCATTATAAATAAAACCATTTTATTTAGAAAAGATTTGAGATTGTGTTGGCTAAAAAAAGTCATGACACATTTACTCATTACATCATTTAAATTACTGAAATCATTTTACTTTTATAGAAGTACACAATATTCATTTTTGAAAGACAGTAATTTAGAATGAGATCATGGAATGAATGAAATAACAATCAGAATGTTAATATCAAATAGGTTTTGAGGTTAAACTCAATGACTAAATTTTTTTTCAACTTTTTACTTTGTAATTTTACATATTGTACTATCTCATACAATGTTTGATTCATTTCAAAGTTTTTGGTTCTGAAACAATAATGAGGTGACGAATGTAACCTTAAGACCACATCTTACTGAATGATGAGAACATAAAGCCACATTTCAAATATTGGTTGAATTCTTTTTTGTATAAACCTGCCAGGAGAGAGCTCTGTGTCCTGACTCAGTTTTCAGGAATCATATTTCAGATATAAAAGTTCAGGGTTACCTTATTCTCTTAAAATGTAATACAGAGAAGCCACTTCCAGCACTGCATGGGAGATGTCATTTTTCTTGATTAATTTGTCTAGGCTTCATTTTGCCAAATATCAGGAATGTACAACCAGTCCAGATTTATGCTAATCTTTTTGACATGCAAACATCTATTCATTAAGTTTCCTTAATTTGCTAGTGATGAGGACCATTCTAACATTCATTATCACTAAATTCCAGTCAAGGAATAATTCCTTTGTATCAGTTTATTAGATCTTACATTTAAGGCATAAGTCAGTCAATAAATATCCTCTTAAAAATATTTAGAAGAATCAATGAATTCTCTATTTTAAAAAAAATACATACTCAAAAGTTTGCTTTTGTAAAACTGCATGTGATTAAAATCTCAGGATTGCCATCATCCAATTATTATCCCCCTTATTTTCAAACTGTAAGATTTTCATGATCATTTGACAAGTTTTTACATTATCTCCAATGAAGACACTCTTAGGCCAGTATCCTTATGCTAGGCAAAAACTGCATTTATTTTATTCCCTTAGTTAGACTTTTTAAAAAGTTTTTGCTTTGACATAATTGAGATTTTACTAGAATTTCAGTTGGTACAATATCTCCTTCCTTGCCTCTTATACTGTTATAGATGTTATGAAAAGGATTAGTAGGAAGAATGACAGTGACTCCCTTTAGGTGATGAATTATATTTTTATTCACCTAAAACTATCATTTGTTTCTGAAGGTTAGACATTATTCTCTATGTCTATGTGTCTGACTGACAGAAGTATATTCATGAGCATGTAAAAAAGCTCACTCATCTCCTACCTGTTTTATTTTTCTCCTTCCTGACCAGTAACGAACCATGCCAAGCCACTGTAAATTAACTAATAAAGGGAATCTATGACAAAATTTTATAGATAGAGGTAACTCATGCCTCTCTTTTTAGTCTCTGCATAATACACTAAGTAACAGCTTGACATAAGAACAAAGGGATGGGAAAGCTGCTGCTGAAAGCACATAGCATTTGATCTTTGTCATAGAGAAAGGAAATATATTTAAATGGTGGTTTAAATATAACATGCTTGTTAAAAAGTGGAAGAGATTTTTATCAGTGTTTGACATATATTTATTATAGTACTACTTTTTTTCTGTCTAAATAAAATCCTATTTTGTTTAGTAGTTTTAAATGTTACTTTCTATGAATTTTTTAATAGGAAGACTTTTTTTATTGGATTTTAGTTATCATGGTTGACTAATTTGCATAATTCTGTTTTATATTTTTGCATCAATATATAGACAAACATTTCCACAATTTAGATAAATGCAATTTTTAAAATAATTTATTGAACCTTCTATTTAGCTCTTTCTGGTTCAGAGGGTTCCAGCTGAACTAATTTTAGGTGTAATAACATTTTTATAATATGTTCATTTAACAAAAATCTTAAATAAGGTTCAACTATGTGTTATAAAATATAAATTTTATTTGAACATGTTGGGGATCTTGATCTAGCAAAAAAATTAATACGTTAAATGTTTCTCATGTATCTTTAATTTTTCTCTTTCTTTCACTGCACATGTTTTTAAAAGATAGATTAAAATGACTAAAGTTCTCCATGTATCCATTTTTGCAATTCCCAGTTTGCCTATTAAAAAATATATTAAGGTGAAGGTTGTGTCATTGTGATTTAAATTATACACATATTTATAGATAAAGGTAAGAGTGAAAGAGGTCAAAATTAGCATTTTATGAAATATTAGAAAAACATATATTTGTGAAAGGCAGTGGTGAGGGTAAACCATTGCCTTTCTAAATATAGGTTTTTCTAATATAAGGCAGTCATAATAATACTCTTACATGAGTCAATCATTAACCATATTTGTGGAGAATGTGAGTATGCGTAACTTCAGAGTATTTTAAAGAGTGAACCCCATGTGAGGCTACCATAAAACTATGATGTAATCATTTACACCATGATCCATTCTTTAAAATCAGATGGAAGGAAGAATAGAGGGAAGAAGTACTACATCTGTTAATTCACTAAACATTGTCATAGGAAAGATTAAATAGTTAAACCAAGTAAGTGATAATATGTGCAGTGCAAAGAAAGCAGCTGTCAAATAATAGTAGTAATAATAATAATAATACTAAATAGCTCAATCAGACTAGCATCTATAAGGGTCCATTTGGGATAAGAACCACCAGAGATATAAAATAACTTCTGAACTCCTTGTTGAAAAATCGGTCAGAGCAATTCTGACATTATTTACTTCTAGGAGAACAATTATCACACAATTACACATCATATACATATTAAAATAATATAATGTAATATAATATACAAATGCATAATATTTGCCAATGAATAATGTTAAGGCAGTTAATGCAATTTTATGTTCTTTCTCTGAAAGAATATTCAAGAAATATGAATGTATGGATAGTTAATATATTAAAAATGTATAACACAAAAGCTCACCAGAGACAATTCTTTTAAAATGACAAATAGTAATGATTGCCAGTTATTAACAATATTTTAATATTATTCTAGATTATGCAATATATCTACTAAACTAAAATAAAATAATATTTTTGCATCAAAATTAGTTTTCAAGATCAAATATTACAAAATTTACATAAAATTAAGTAATTGAGAAAACATATTGAAACTCAAGTAGTTAATAGCAACATAGAAAGTGTTAGGCACCAAAATACTTATCAAAATCAACTTTTGAATATACCAGACATTAAACTGAAGATACATAATAGTTACAAAATATGTAAAGTAATGATCTTGATCGATAAAACATAACTACTTACCCAAAGATATAAAACAACCAGAAGCATAGACGTGACATTTCCCACAAAGCAAGACAGTTTACATAGTTCTTAACTATTTATTGAATATTAAATGTTATGCCAAAAATATGAAAGCAGGGAGGTAGGCAAGAGGATTATTAAATGCAATTCAAAAAATACAAGTTATCTTGGAAAATAAACTGATGAGAGTACAAAAGAAATCTTTCAAGAGGAAGAATACAGAATAGGAATCTATAAAAAAATTCTAAATAAAAATTACAGCAAAATATTCAATTAGATAAAGATACTAACACCCGCATTTAATTCACAAAAATAAAAGTCAGTGCAAATATGAAGTAAATGATTTTTTAAGTGATCAAGAATTCTAAATTAGACAACTAGAGAAATTCAGAACATTTTTAGGATATAACTTCAAGAATTTTTCCAGTTAATTGGGTAAATTAAGATCGTTCAGAACATATTCAAAATAAAGAATCTATAATAATATAATTGAAAGAGATTTCATAAGATTTTACATTTGTAAGAACCAGCACATTTTATAATTGTAATCTTTATAGCTATTTAAAATAATGTAATGTTTGTCTAAACCAATGGGATTATGTAGACCATCAAATGATATTGATACCCATATGCATCATATGTAAAAAAATTGTGCCAAATTATTGTATATCAACATGGAATTCATAATTACTTTCTCCAGAAATTTTTATTTTAAATCAGAAAGAGAATTAGTAGCATTTTGGAATGTGATACTATGTATGCATTTTTAAACAGTGAATTTAAGTCTTAATTGTTGCTCAACAATGAATCATTTTATGATTATCACAGCGTATCTTCTGGCCTGTTTCATTCTTCTCTAAGTCAGTATTCTTTGATGGTACAGAATTTTTCAATTATTAAAGTGTATGTAAAGGTAAATGAAACTCCAAGATAAACTAATTACTTTAAAGTTGCTATCAGAATATAATTGTAAGTATAATACAAATTTTGAAAATGCCATTTTATATATTTAAAAGACAAATATATTTTAAAAGAGAAATGAGTTTTTTACCTTCTGTGAAAAAAAAGGACTTTGGAATAACATTTTATTATTATCATTGCATATAATTTTGTTAATTAATTATAATTGCTTCTATAGAATCTCTTGGGTATCTAAAATACTATAAACACACTGCTATTCAATGCCTGTTAATAGAATAAAGATATATAAAAATATTTTTCAGATTGACACAAATATCTCTCTCAAGAACTCTTGTCATGGTGAATTCCTTGGTTATTTGTCATATTGAAAGAGAGTATTTATATATCATATCAATCTTCTACAATATAAAATATATTTATAGCCCCAAATAAGACAAAATTAAGACTTCAAAAGAAAACCTACCACGATAAAGAAGATCCTAAATACTCCACCCTGAGTGAATTCCAACAAGTCTTGAAAGTTAAATCAGGTCCCTGACAGGTTCAGAAGACCCACACTGATTACCTAGGCTTAACAACAAAATCTGATTCATGAGAGGGCATTAATATTTAGATTAATTACTCTGCCATGGTATCTGCAGACTTGGAGAGATAATATCTATTCATGGAAGTATGACTGAAAAACATTTTAACATGTAAGTAAAGAATGGAACCTCATTGCATTGTTAGCAAGAATTTGAAGCCAATTTGTAAATCTTCATCCATTCTGCAATGCAGAATCATGAGGAGGCATTAGAAAAATGATTTTAAAAGAATAAACAAACATGAAAATTCTCTTTTTCATTCTTTGAAAGCAGAACAACTTAGGATTGAATAAACAGAAAGGATTCCTGAAATATTCAAGTGGTGAGAAGCTGCAATAAAATAAATCAAAAGGAGCCAGAGTGATTAACGAAGTCAGTAAAAATTGAAAATATATTACCATCTTAACATTGCCACCAAGCTAAGAGAAGATAATAAAAATATAAAACACTAATATGTAATAAACACTTACTAACCTAATTGGTATGGTAATCATTTTGTGAATTGTGCATATCTGTATATGTAATTAGAAAGCGATATAGAAATAAAAACAACATTTAAATATAAGTAAAATTAGGCCAGGTGTGGTGGCTCACACCTGTAATCCCAGCACTTTGGGAGGCTGAGGCTGGCAGCTCACGAGGTCAAGAGATCGAGACCATCCTGGCCAACATGGTGAAACCCTGTCTCTACTAAAAATACAAAACTTAGCTGGGCATGGTGGTATGTACCTGTAGTCTCAGCTACTCAGGAGGCTGAGGCAGGAGAATTGCTTGAACTCAGGAGGTGGAGGTTGCAGTGAGCCAAGATCGCACCACTGCACTCCAGCTGGGCACCTGGCGACAGAGTGAGTCTCTGTCTCAAAAAAAAAAATAAATAAATAAATAAATAAATAAATAAATAAATAAAGATAAGTAAAATTCGTCTTTAGAAGTAGTGATTTCCATGTTGATATATTTGAGGCAGTTATTACCTATGCATACATTTCTGTTTCCCACCCTTTTAAACAATACAACTATGTTACATATGTATGTAAAAAATAGCATGATGATATATCACTCTCATGAGTAGTTCTTTAAAAATTAAGAAAAATATACATTATCATATAAACTTTTAATTATGAACATTACATTTCTAGTGAATTGGAATTAATCTGATTTATAGAATATGTAATATTTCAAACATTACATTATTTGACTATTGCCAATCTAGCTAATGTAGACAAATTCTTTTGATTTGATATACAATAACCATTATTTAAATTATAATAAATATGACAATTTAAACATGTATGTCATATAATACTATTCAAGTATAGGCAAAATAACATGATTTCTGACAGAGTTTCCATCAGAAACGGTAAATATTAAAATTATTCAATTAAATTGACAATATCAAAAAAACACCTGACACTTTAAATTTAGGCTTATATTGTATACAGTCATTTACACTAGAGCCATACTTTTCTGCTTATTTTACAGCTTTCTACTTATTTGACTTATTTGACATTTTCTACTTATTTGACATTAATTTTTTTTAATATTGACCTCAAGCGGATGAAATAAAACCGCTGATTGTTCTTTGATTCATTCCGCCTTTTGAAACGAGTTAAATGATTTGCAACAAAGTAAAACAAACATTGCACATTTTCCCTCATCACGCATTTCCCTAACAGGCAAATCATATACAAGTAGGCTAATTTATATCTGCTAATGTATTGTGATCTATGATATTAAGTATACAATGCCCTTCTAATTAGATTGTTGGACTCTGCTGGAGCCTATTATACTTGTATTTTCCTACAGTGAGTCTTTTGAGATTTACGACATCTATAGGCTTGCTGTGCCTGGTAGGCTAGACTTAATGCCTCAGTACTCCCACTGAGCCTATTTTGGATAAAATTTTAAGAAGAGAAAAAGTTATTCAAATGTAAGTAAAAGGCAGCTCATTGGTGTTCATTTTCAGTTAATTCTTCTATTTTTGAGAAATAGTAACAATATGAAGAGTATGATCAAAATATATTCCAAAAAAACATTTTAACAATGAATGAATTAATCAAGCACAGAATAATTTTGAGATGTATTTTATTGCCTTTTTATTTTTTCTTTCCAGCAAGATGTGACTACAATAGGGAAAATAGAAAAATACCTGAAATGTCTGGGTTTTCAATCAAAATGTTTCAACAACTCTCCATTCCTTTTTTCTGTAAGAAATATTTAAATATTTCTAAGGCCATTGAAAGAAAAAAGGTTGAATGTTAAGAAAATGTAACTCTTGCTTTACTTTATTACCTAAGTCCAAGAGACATGATTACCAATTAACTTTCAAGCTGAAATTAACTGAGCAAGCACATGCTCCTTTAAATATGTGCGACCTTTAGTAATATTACTTAAAGTTTCATGATGAACTGAAAGAAACTGTATTTCACAGAAAGAGGTTTTTATCTTACTTTCAAGGATGTATTCTAGTAAAAATCTCCTTAAGCCTTTAGATTTTTAAAAATTTCCAGTAACTACTTATATGATAGTAAATCATACAGACTGAAAATAATTTTTTTTTTTTAATTTTTTATTTGATTATAGGTTTTGGGGTACATGAGCAGAGCATGCGAGACAGTTGCGTAGGTACACACATGGCAGTGTGCTTTGCTTTTCTTCTCCCCTTCACCCACATTTGGCATTTCTCCCCAGGCTATCCCTCCCCACCTCCCCCTCCCACTGGCCCTCCCCTTTTCCCCCCAATAGACCCCAGTGTTTAGTACTCCCCTTTCTGTGTCCATGTGTTCTCATTTTTCATCACCCACCTATGAGTGAGAATATGCGGTGTTTCATTTTCTGTTCTTGTGTCAGTTTGCTGAGGATGATGTTCTCCAGATTCATCCATGTCCCTACAAACGACACGAACTCATCATTTCTGATTGCTGCATAATATTCCATGGTGTATATGTGCCACATTTTTCCAATCCAGTCTATTATCAATGGGCATTTGGGTTGATTCCAGGTCTTTGCTATTGTAAACAGTGCTGCAATGAACATTCGTGTACATGTGTCCTTATAGTAGAACGATTTATAGTCTTTTGGATATATACCCAGTAATGGGATTGCTGGGTCAAATGGAATTTCTATTTCTAAGGCCTTGAGGAATCGCCACACTGTCTTCCACAATGGTTGAACTAATTTACACTCCCACCAACAGTGTAGAAGTGTTCCTTTTTCTCCACATCCTCTCCAGCATCTGTTGTCTCCAGATTTTTTAATGATCGCCATTCTAACTGGCGTGAGATGGTATCTCAATGTGGTTTTGATTTGCATCTCTCTGATGACCAGTGACGATGAGCAGTTTTTCATATGATTGTTGGCCTCATATATGTCTTCTTTCGTAAAGTATCTGTTCATATCCTTTGCCCACTTTTGAATGGGCTTGTTTGTTTTTTTCCTGTAAATCTGCTTGAGTTCTTTGTAAATTCTGGATATCAGCCCTTTGTCAGATGGGTAGACTGCGAAAATTTTTTCCCATTCTGTTGGTTGCCGATCCACTCTAGTGACAGTTTCTTTTGCCTTGCAGAAGCTGTGGAGTTTCATTAGGTCCCATTTGTCTATTTTGGCTTTTGTTGCCAATGCTTTTGGTGTTTTGTTCATGAAGTCCTTGCCTACTCCTATGTCCTGGATAGTTTTGCCTAGATTTCCTTCTAGGGTTTTTATGGTGCCAGGTCTTATGTTTAAGTCTTTAATCCATCTGGAGTTAATTTTAGTGTAAGGTGTCAGGAAGGGGTCCAGTTTCTGCTTTCTGCACATGGCTAGCCAGTTTTCCCAACACCATTTGTTAAACATGGAATCCTTGCCCCATTGCTTGTTTTTGTCAGGTTTATCAAAGATTGTATAGTTGTATGTATGTTGTGTTGCCTCCGGTGCCTCTGTTTTGTTCCATTGGTCTATATCTCTGTTTTGGTACCAGTACCATGCTGTTTTGATTACTGTAGCCTTGTAGTATAGTTTGAAATCTGGTAGTGTGATGCCCCCCTCTGTGTTCTTTTTGCTTAGAATTGACTTGGCTATGCGGGCTCTCTTTTGGTTCCATATGAAGTTTATGGTGGTTTTTTCCAGTTCTGTGAAGAAAGTCAATGGTAGCTTGATAGGGATAGCGTTGATTCTGTAAATTACTTTGGGCAGTATAGCCATTTTCACAATATTAATTCTTCCTAACCATGAACATGGAATGTTTCTCCATCTGTTTGTGTCCTCTCTGATTTCATTGAGCAGCGGTTTGTAGTTCTCCTTGAAGAGGTCCCTTACGTTCCTTGTGAGTTGTATTCCAAGGTATTTTATTCTTTTTGTAGCAATTGCGAATGGCAGTTCGCTCTTGATTTGGCTTTCTTTAAGTCTGTTATTGGTGTAGACGAATGCTTGTGATTTTTGCACACTGATTTTATATCCTGAGACTTTGCTGAAGTTGTTTATCAGTTTCAGGAGTTTTTGGGCTGAGGCGATGGGGTCTTCTAGGTATACTATCATGTCGTCTGCAAATAGAGACAATTTGGCTTCCACCTTTCCTATTTGAATACCCTTTATTTCTTTTTCTTGCCTGATTGCTCTGGCTAGAACTTCCAGTACTATATTGAATAGGAGTGGTGAGAGAGGGCATCCTTGTCTAGTGCCAGATTTCAAAGGGAATGCTTCCAGATTTTGCCCATTCAGTATGATATTGGCTGTTGGTTTGTCATAAATAGCTTTTATTACTTTGAGATACGTTCCATCGATACTGAGTTTACTGAGGGTTTTTAGCATAAAGGGCTGTTGAATTTTGTCAAATGCCTTCTCTGCGTCAATTGAGATAATCATGTGGTTTTTGTTTTTGGTTCTGTTTATGTGGTGAATTACGTTGATAGACTTGCATATGTTGAACCAGCCTTGCATCACCGGGATGAATCCTACTTGATCATGATGAATAAGTTTTTTGATTTGCTGTTGCAATCGGCTTGCCAATATTTTATTGAAGATTTTTGCATCTATGTTCATCATGGATATTGGCCTGAAGTTTTCTTTTCTCGTTGGGTCTCTGCCGGGTTTTGGTATCAGGATGATATTGGTCTCATAAAATGATTTGGGAAGGATTCCCTCTTTTTGGATTGTTTGAAATAGTTTTAGAAGGAATGGTACCAGCTCCTCCTTGTGTGTCTGGTAGAATTCGGCTGTGAACCCGTCTGGACCTGGGCTTTTTTTGTGAGGTAGGCTCTTAATTGCTGCCTCGACTTCAGACCTTGTTATTGGTCTATTCATAGTTTCAGCTTCCTCCTGGTTTAGGCTTAGGAGGACACAGGAGTCCAGGAATTTATCCATTTCTTCCAGGTTTACTAGTTTATGCGCATATAGTTGTTTGTAATATTCTCTGATGATGGTTTGAATTTCTGTGGAATCTGTGGTGATTTCCCCTTTATCATTTTTTATTGCATCTATTTGGTTGTTCTCTCTCTTTTTTTTAATCAATCTGGCTAGTGGTCTGTCTATTTTGTTGATCTTTTAAAAAAACCAGCTCTTGGATTTATTGATTTTTTGAAGGGTTTTTCGTGTCTCAATCTCCTTCAGCTCAGCTCTGATCTTAGTAATTTCTTGTCTTCTGCTGGGTTTTGAGTTTTTTTGATCTTGCTCCTCTAGCTTTTTCAATTTTGACGATAGGGTGTCAATTTTGGATCTCTCCATTCTCCTCATATGGGCACTTATTGCTATATACTTTCCTCTAGAGACTGCTTTAAATGTGTCCCAGAGGTTCTGGCACGTTGTGTCTTCGTTCTCATTGGTTTTGAGGAACTTCTTTATTTCTGCCTTCATTTCGTTGTTTACCAAGTCAACATTCAAGAGCCAGTTGTTCAGTTTCCATGAAGCTGTGCGGTTCTGGGTCGATTTCTGAATTCTGAGTTCTAACTTGATTGCACTATGGTCTGAGAGGCTGTTTGTTATGATTTCAGTTGTTTTGCATTTGTTGAGCAGTGCTTTACTTCCAATTATGTGGTCAATTTTAGAGTAGGTGTGATGTGGTGCTGAGAAGAATGTGTATTCTGTGGATTTGGGGTGGAGAGTTCTGTAAATGTCCACCAGGTTTGCTTGCTCCAGGTCTGAGTTCAAGCCCTGGATATCCTTGTTGATTTTCTGTCTGGTTGATCTGTCTAGTATTGACAGTGGAGTGTTAAAGTCTCCCACTATTATTGTGTGGGAGTCCAAGTCCTTTTGTAAGTCATTAAGAACTTGCCGTATGTATCTGGGTGCTCCTGTGTTGGGTCCATATATGTTTAGGATCGTTAGCTCTTCTTGTTGTATCGATCCTTTTACCATTATGTAATGGCCTTCTTTGTCTCTTTTGATCTTTGTTGCTTTAAAGTCTATTTTATCAGAGATGAGAATTGCAACTCCTGCTTTTTTTTGCTTTCCATTAGCTTGGTAAATCTTCCTCCATCCCTTTATTTTGAGCCTTTGTGTATCCTTGCATGTGAGATGGGTTTCCTGAATACAGCACACTGATGGGTTTTGGATTTTTATACAATTTGCCAGTCTGTGTCTTTTCATTGGTGCATTTAGTCCATTTACATTTAGGGTTAATATTGTTATGTGTGAATTTGATACTGCCATTTTGATGCTAAGTGACTGTTTTGCCTGTTAGTTGTTGTAGATTCTTCATTATGTTGAAGCTCTTTAGCATTCAGTGTGATTTTGGAATGGCTGGTACTGGTTGTTCCTTTCTATGTGTAGTGCCTCTTTTAGGAGCTCTTGTAAAGCAGGCCTGGTGGTGACAAAATCTCTGAGTACTTGCTTGTTCGCAAAGGATTTTATTCTTCCTTCACTTCTGAAGCTCAGTTTGGCTGGATATGAAATTCTGGGTTGAAAGTTCTTTTCTTTAAGAATGTTGAATATTGGCCCCCACTCTCTTCTGGCTTGTAGTGTTTCTGCCGAGAGATCTGCTGTGAGTCTGATGGGCTTCCCTTTGTGGGTGACCCGACCTTTCTCTCTGGCTGCCCTTAGTATTCTCTCCTTTATTTCAACCCTGTTGAATCTGACGATTATGTGCCTTGGGGTTGCTCTTCTTGCGGAATATCTTTGTGGTGTTCTCTGTATTTCCTGCAATTGAGTGTTGGCTTGTCTTGCTAGGTGGGGGAAATTTTCCTGGATGATGTCCTGAAGAGTATTTTCCAGCTTGGATTCATTCTCTTCGTCCCCTTCTGGTACACCTATCAAACGTAGGTTAGGTCTTTTCACATAGTCCCACATTTCTTGGAGACTTTGTTCATTCCTTTTTGCGCTTTTTTCTCTGATCTTGGTTTCTCGTTTTATTTCATTGAGTTGGTCTTCGACTTCAGATATTCTTTCTTCTGCTTGGTCAATTCGGCTATTGAAACTTGTGTTTGTTTCGCGAAGTTCTCGTATTGTGTTTTTCAGCTCCTTTAATTCATTCATATTCCTCTCTAAGGTATCCATTCTTGTTATCATTTCCTCGAATCTTTTTTCAAATCTTTTTTCAAGGTTCTTAGTTTCTTTGCATTGATTTAATACATGATCTTTTAGCTCACAAAAGTTTCTCATTATCCATCTTCTGAAGTCTAATTCCGTCATTTCGTCACAGTCATTCTCCGTCCAGCTTTGCTCCCTTGCTGATGAGGAGTTTTGGTCCTTTCTAGGAGGCGAGGTGTTCTGGTTTCGGGTGTTTTCCTCCTTTTTGCGCTGGTTTCTTCCCATCTTTGTGGATTTGTCCGCTGGTCGTCTGCGTAGTTGCTGACTTTTCGTTTGGGTCTCTGAGTGGACACCCAGAATGTTGATGATGAAGTATTTCTGTTGCTTGGTTTTCCTTCTACCGTCTAGCCCCTTCGCTGTACGACTGCTGAGGTCCGCTCCAGACCCTGCTTGTCTGGGGTGCACCTCTAGTAGCTGTGGCACAGCGAGGGATGCTGCCAGTCTCTTTTTCTGCTCTCTTTGTCCCAGGATGATGCCTGCCTAATGTCAGTCTTTTGGATATAGAGGGGCCAGGGAGCTGCTTGAGGAGACAGTTTGTACTTTATAGGGGTTTAATTGCTGAGCTGTGCACTCTGTTGTTCATTCAAGGCTGTTAGGCTGCTATGTTTGATTCTGCTGCAACAGAGCTCATTAAAAAAACCTTTTTTTTTTTTTTTTTTTCTCAAATGCTCTGTGTTGAGGGGTTTGGGCTTTATTTTTGGATGTCCGATCAGGTGTCCTGCCCAGCTAGAAGGCAGACTAGCCACTGTTTGGCTGCCGAGGCTCCGCCCTGCTGTTGTGTGATTCGCGCTGTTCCTGCCGGCTCTGCTGTGGTCTCCGCCACACCCTGCGGCGGAGTCTCTTCGTTGTAGCGTGTTGCCTCAGCAACGGCAGGCTGCGTCAGCAGTGGGCGTGTATCTCAGTTGGGGCGGGTTGCCTCGGCAACGGCTGGCTGCATCAGCAGTGGGCGTGTATCTCAGTTGGGGCGGGTTGCCTCGGTAGTGGTGGACGCCCCTCCCCCACAGAGCGTCTCGGACCGTCTGCTCGGGATAGTTTGAAATCGCGGTTTTGTTCGTCCCACTGGGTATCCCAATCCCTGCAATCCCCTGGGCTGGCCTATTGTCCAAGTCTCGTTCAGTCTCAAGTCCAGCCCTCTCAAGTCTCAGGTTGCCGGTTCAACAGGGCACCCGGACAAGCGCACCCTGTGGGGATTGCTGGGTAGGGCCGGCCGCCGCCGCCCCGGCTGCCGGCTTCGCCAGGCAGACCTACTGCCTGGCGTCCTGTGTCTTTTTTATACTTGGGAGTTTCCCCGTTCTGTGGGCAACAAAGATCAGTCTGGAAATGCCGCTTTGACTCACCGTTTGCAGATTCAACGAGAAGAACTCCAATCCTGGGTTGTTCTCACAGCGCCATCTTGAGTCCTCCAAAAATAATTTAACACCTAACAGTTTTAGATTATATATTTCCAGTCTAAAGTCAATAGGGATGTCAGTTATTTTAGAAAAAAAAACTGATAATGTCTCTAATTTTATAAAAGCAGATCATATTATCTTTAGGTTTTCATAAATTATTCTATACAAAAGTGAAACATGTCTATTATTCAAAATGCATGCCTATGAAATCATTAAGGTAAAAATCATCATTTTTTTCCAATAAGATGTATTTTTATATAACCATCTCCAATATTTTAAGTTAAAATGCAGCTATCCTTTCAAAGTGTACATTTTTTGTATATGCAGTTAACTTATGAAAAAAATCTCAGTAAGCATTTGTATGTTTGCCTTTTTTGATGTCTATGTTTATCTTTCATCTTATAAATATTATAATAGAATGTTGCTAAAATAGATGGTATAACATATAGGTCAAACTATGCGGTAGTAAAACAAAGAGATGACCAAATACTACATTAAATACATGAGCTGCTATTCATCATAAATTGAATAAGAAATAAGAATTCATGCCTTCCATACTTGAAACTATGATTTAATTCAGTAAAGTCTAAGTTAAGGATCTCAAAAGTTCTTATGCCTTTACTGCCTATCCAGACCCTGTAATTTACTGGGCTTAACATTTTTCTGTTTTTTAAATCTGAATTATTTTTTTTTAATTTTGCTTTAAGTTCTGGGATACTTGTGCAGAATATGCAGGTTTGTTACATACGAATTCATGCCGTGGTGGTTTGTTGCACCTGTCAACCCATCATCTAGGCTTAAAGCCATGCATGCATTAGGTACTTGTCCTAATGTTCTCCCTTCCCTTTCCCCTCACTCCCAGATGGGCCCCAGTGTGTGATGCTCCCTTCCCTATGTCCGTGTGTTCTCATTGTTCAACTCTTGCTTATGAGTGAGAACATATGGTGTTTGGTTTCCTGCTCCTGTGTTTGTTTGTTGAGGTTGATGTTTTCCAGTTTCATCCATGTCCCTGCAAAGGACATGATTTCATTCTTTTTTATGGCTGCATAATATTCCATGGTGTATATGTGCCACATTTTCTTTATCCAGTCTATCATTGATGGACATTGGGTTGGTTCCAAATCTTTGCTATTGTAAGTAGTGCTGCACACTTATAAACATAAGTGTGAGTGTGTCTCAATAGTAGAATGATCTATAATCCTGTGGTTATATACTTAGTAATGGGATTGCTGCGTCAAATGGTCTTTCTGGTTCTGCATTCTTGAATAATCACTCAGTTGTCTTCCACAATGGTTGAACAAATTTAGACTCCCAGCAACAGTGTGAAAGCATTCCTATTTCTCCACAGCTTTGTCAGTATCTGTTGTTTCCTGAATTTTTAATAATCACCATTCTGACTGGCATGAGATAGTATCTCATTGTGGTTTTGATTTGCATTTCTCTGATGACCAGTGATGAAGGGCTTTTTTTCATCTGTCTGTTGGATGCATAAAGTCTTCTTTTGATAAGTGTCTGTTTATAACCTTTGCCCACTTTTTTTTGAGAGAGTGTCAGGTATCAGGATGATTCTGGCCTCATAAAATGAGTTGGTGAGCATTCCTTCTTTTTCTATTGTTTAGAATAGTTTCAGAAGGCATGGAACCAGCTCCTCTTTGTACCTCTGGTGGAATTCTTCTGTGAATCCATCCATTTTTTTTGGTTGGTAGGATATTAATTACTGACTCAATTTCAGAACTTGTTATTGGTCAATTCAGGGACTTGACTTCCTCCTGGTTTAGTCTTGGGAGGGTGTATGTGTTCAGAAATGTGTCCATTTCTTCTAGACTTTCTAGTTTGTTTCCATAGAGGTGTTTATAGTATTCTCTGATAATAATTTGTATTTCTGTGGGATCTGTGGTGATATCCCATTTATCATTTTTTATTGCATCTATTTGATTCTTCTCTCTTTTCTTCTTTATTAGTCTAGCTAGCAGTCTTTTCTATTTTGTTAATTTTTCCACAAAACCACCTCCAGGATTCATCGATTTTTTGAAGGGCTTTTTGTGTCTCTATATCCTTCAGTTCTGGTCTCATCTTAGTTATTTATCTTCTTCCGCTAGTTTTTGATTTGTTTGCTATGCTTCTCTAGCTCTTTTAATTGTGATGTTAGGGTGTCAATTTGTGATCTTTCCAGCTCTCTGATGTGGGCATTTAGTTCTGTAAATTTCCAGCTAAACACTGCTTTAACTGTGTCCCAGAGATTCTGGAACATTGGCTCATTGTTCTAATTGGTTTCAAAGACTTCTATATTTCTGCCTTATTTTCATTACTTACTCAATAGTCATTCAGGAGCTTTTTAAATTTCCATCTAGTTGTGTGGTTTCAAGTGAGTTTCTTAATCTTGATTTCTAATTTTACTGTACTGTGGTCTGAGAAACAGTGTGTAATGATTTCCTTTCTTTTCATTTGCTGAGGAGTGATTTATGTGGTTGATTTTAGAGTAAGGGCCATGTGGCACTGAGAAGAATGTATGTTCTGTTGAAGTGGTGTGGAGAGTCCTATAGGCGTCCATTAGGTCCACTTCATCCAGAACTGAATATCTTTGTTAATCTTCTGTCTTATTGATCTAATATCAACAGTGGGGTGTTAAAATCTTCCACTAGTATTGTGTGGGAGTCTAAGTCTCTTTGTTGGCCTCTAAGGATTTGTTTCATGAATCTGGTTGCTCCTGTTTTGGATTAGTTCTCTTCGTTACGTTGATCCCTTTACCATTATGTAATGCTTTTCTTCGTCTTTTTTTATTTTTGTTGATTTAAAGTCTGTTTTATCCAAGACTAGGATTGCAAAGCCTGGTTTTTTTTTTTTTTTTTTGACTTTCCATTTGCTTGGTAAATATTCCTCCATCCCTTTATTTTGAGCCTATGTGTGTCTTTGCAGATGAAATGGGTCTCCTGAATATAGGACACCGATGTGTCTTGACTCTTTATCCAATTTACTAGTCTGTGTCTTTTAATTGGGGCATTTAGCCCATTTACATTTAAGGTTAATATTGTCATGTGAATTTGATCCTAACATTATAATGCTAGCTATTTTTGTACATTAGTTAATGCAGTTTCTTCATAATGTCATTGGTCTTTGTGTTTTGGTGTGTTTTTGCAGTGGCTGGTAAAAGTTTTTCCTTTTCATATTAAGTGCTTTCATGTGCAAGTCCCTTGGCTCCTAAGCTTCCAAATCCCCCACCACTTTCACTTTCCCTGTGTAGTGATGTCCCATGAAGCTTCTTCTCATTCTTGATTGGTTGCACCCACTGTGTAACCAGAACCAATGAGATGAACTGGGTACCTCAGTTGGAAATGCGGAAATCACCACCTTCTGCATTGGTCTCACTGGGAGCTGGAGACTGGAGCTGTTTCTGTTCAGCCATCCTGGCCTCATCCCCTACTCCACTTAAATTTAAGCACTGTGTTTATGCTAACCAAGTACTCACAAATATTTATTACTTGACTTAATCAAGCTTTAGTCAAACTTCTCTTTTTCACAAAGGCCCCTAAACTTTGGCTCATAGATAAGCTTAATCAGAAAAACATTTCCTGTAATGGGTCATTCTGACTGAAGAAATAAATACTTTTTTGTTAAACGATCTTGCTCATATCTGCTCAACTCCACTGCTCACCTTCCATCACCTATATATCTAATACTGACAGTGGAATCCTCAAAAAGAAAGAAATTATAAAGTCATCCTGCTAGCCATGCTTACCTTTATATTTTTAAAGGTTTTTATCCTAATTTTATTCATCTTTTTTCTAACAATATGTCTCTTTACCTAAATTCAGATTTGTTTTAATTTGTCACTGCCATTTTGCCTTCATGTAAAATCTCAATATACTGGATAGAATTTGCCACATCTGGTTAAGAATTAATGATCTAAGTGTCAAAATATATAATGAGCTGAACATGTAGTATTTTGTAAAAAATAAATTTAAAATGCAATGGGCCATTCAGAAGAATCAATAAAACTATTCTTAGCTTATATTCAAAGAAGTGTAAACCCTGATTACAGTACTATATGTAATCCCATGCTATGCAATTGTAGAGAAATGGACTTAAGACAGAAACAAGAACAATTAAAAGACAGAAAATCCAAGTGGAACAAGCAAGATAAAATGAAATAAAGTAACATGCTTTGAAGTCATAAAATGAATTAAGAAACATGATATAAAGATACTAAACATATGCTCTTCATTTCTTCTGAAAAAAAAAAGACCCCATGAAATAAATAATAGTGATCTGTGGTCATAAAAACTGAGGTTAGAAGAAATAAATAGTATTTACATATCCAAGTTGAATATAGTGAAAATATGATAAATATATTGATTAGGAGGACAGTAAGAACAGGGTTTTTTTTCTTTCTGATACCTCAGTTGTGGTACTGCTTTTAGGTTAAGAGTTATACAGTTCAAAGTAATGATAACTAAAACTTTTGAGGCATGATATTGGTTTTCAAGTGGAATTATTTTTATACCAGCTTGCGTCTTTAAGATTGTAAAGAGAAGTGTTTGTTAATAAGGAAACATGACTAATTATTACTAGGAAGAAATTAGGTCCCATTTTACTTTTAAGAGAGCAATTATAGCTAAATAAAATACACTGCCACTATTTTTATTCTTCAGACACAGCTACTATTCACTTACTTTGATTTATTGCATTTCTATTGCTTATTCACCTTAAATTACATTTTATTGTTTCCATCTTGAACAGTAATAGTGTCATCATCATGAATGAATTTCCCATATCAAAAAGTGTATACCTGCTGCTTTCCATCTGCTTTTCTTCCGCTTTAACCTTGCAGGAACATCTAAAGAGATACATAATAAATCAGGTAACAGTTCCCACTATAAAGTATCTTTCACTGTTACATGCAGGACTCAAAAAATCTAGTTAATTTGCAAATAACAAATAAACTTTTCTTTTATATCCCTGGAAAATCTGCCTCTTATTTTTTTCTTGTTTTATTCACATTGCCATATAATACCCAAAGAAATCTGAAAATCATAAGTATACATCATGATGAACTTTTACTAATGTTATGAATTTAATAATATGTTCAAAAAACTAGGGAAACCAAACATTATATATTCATCACATGGCATGGTTGCAAGCCCATAAGGCACAGTAAAAATATTTATCTTCTAAAATTTCAGACACTGAATTTACTGATACTTTTCCACTGAAAATTCCATGAGATATATTATACTTCATTTCAAACTTCCTTAAAGTTTAATCAAAGTTATGCTTGTCTTCACAAGTGCTCTATTTTTAAAGATATAATGCAAAAAAAAAACTTTGTAAATGATACGTCATTTGATTTGAATGGACCATTTATCCTTGTAGATTTTATTGCTCTGGGAATGAAAGCAAAGAACTATAAAGAATATATGCATACTTTCAAACTTTTATTAATGCATCCAGGGAGTACTCGATCTTTTTTTTTTTTTTGCTTTTAAAGACAGATGGAAGTGAGTAGTGATAATGTAACAATTTGCATAGGCAGTTCAATCAAGTCATTCCTCTCGCCCACAATTGATTCAGTTGAGCACTCTGAATCTTATGAAAATATATTGTGAACATAAAAATAAATGCATGTATGTATGTGCATGCATATGATTTGTATGTACACACAATATTTTCTATATTACTGTATTTGAAAAAGCATTTCTCTTCTAATACATATGTAATTTAAGCAGGTAGAAATTTAACCCATGAAAGAAATGTTTGCTTTCTCAATTACTCACCCTTGCCCACATTTGTTCTAGTAAATTTGTGCTACCAAAGTCCTAATTTTCTTTTTCCCATCAAAACACTCAAAATGCCAAATCTTGGCTCTTTGACAATACCACCAGAACAATCTGTTAATTAAAACAAATTGGAATTTATTGCTAACTACAATAATTGAGATAAAATATTGACAGACTCTTGTAGCATCTCAGAAGGATATAAGTGGAATATTTTTTTAAGTTGGGTAGGGAGTCTTATTTGTTTTTGAGTATAAATCTCGAGAGAGTCAAGAGTTTCAAGGTGCTTTAATTCATTTTTTATACTGCTATAAAAAAACTGCCCAAGAATGGGTAATTTATTTTTAAAATAGGGGTTTGACTCACAGTTCCTCATGACTAGGGAGGTGTCAAGAAACTTAAAATCATGGCAGAAGGCAAATGGGAAGTGAAATACCTTCTTCACAAGGTGGCAGGAATGACATGTGTGAATAAGCAAAGGCGGAGAACCTCTTATGAAATCATCAGCTCTCTTAAGAACTCACTGTTACAGCAGCATGGAGGAAACCACCCCCATGATCCAACCACCTGCATTTGGTCTATCCCTTGACATGTGGGGTTTAGATGGATTATGGGCATTATAATTCAAGATGAGATTTTGGGTGGAGACACAGACCAACCATATTACAAGGCCAGGGCTTAGAGAAAAGTCTTGTGGAGTCACTGAGTCTAGCCGACTGTCTATTTTTAGTAGTTGACTACTTTCAGAAAGTTTCTGAAACAAGTAGTAAAAGTTAGGTAGAAACCTGTGCTCCTGAACAGATGTTTTCCAGAATCACAGGGACATGTTAATGTGAGAAATAGAAGAGTAAGATTGTGTTAATGAAGTAATTAGGCTATGAAAGTGTAGATGATTTGTTTCTTAGTATCAATCTTACTGAGCATCAATCACCCTTTGTTATTACTCTTCAGTTTAAGCAGAAGGATTGAACATCAATATCTGGAGGAATAGTCAGTCCCTTTTTACATTTCTTATGAGGTATTATAACTGCATTGTATTAGTCCATTTTCATGCCACTGATAAAGACACACGAGAGACTGGGAAGAAAAACAGGTTTAATTGGACTTAACAGTTCCACATGAATGGGGAGGCCTCAGAATCCTGGTGGGAGGTGAAAGGCACTTCTTACATGGTGGTGGCAAGAGAAATGAGGAAGAAGAAAAGCAGAAACCCCTGATAAACTCTTCAGAGCTCATGAGACCTATTCACCATCATAAGAATAGCACCAGAAATATCACCCCCTCTCCCCTATGATTCAATTTCTTTTCCTTGGGTCCCTCCCACAACAGGTGGGAATTGAACAATTCAAGTTAAGATTTGGGTGGAGAAACAGGCAAACCATATTATTCCACCTCTGCCCTGCTCAAATCTCATGTCCTTATATTTCAAAACCAATTATGCCTTCCCACAGTCTCTCAAAGTCTTAACTCATTTCAGCATTAACTTGAAAGTCCACAGTCCAAAGTCTAATTTGAGACAAGGAAAGTCTTCTACCTATGAGCCTATAAATCAAAAGCAAGCTAGTTGCTTCCTAGATACAATGGGGGTACAGGTATTAGATAAGCAGAACCATTCCAAATGGGAAAAATTGGCTAAGACAAAGGGGTTACAGGGCCCACACAAGTCTGAAATTCAGCTGGATAGTCAAATTTTAAAGCTCCAAAATGATCTTCTTTGAGTACAGATCTCACATCCAAGTCATGCTGATGCAAAAGGTGTGTTCCCTTGGCCTTGGACAGCTCCATCCCTGAGGCTTTGCAGGGTACATCCTCCCTCCTACCACTCTCAAGGGCTGGCATTTAGTGTGGCTTTACCAGGTGCAGTGTACAAGCTGTCATGGATCTATCATTTTGAGGTCTGGAGGGCAATGGCCCTCTTCTCACAGCTCCATTAGGCAGTGCCCCAGCAGGGACTCTGTGTGGGGGCTCTGACTCCACATTTCCCTTCCACACTGCCCTAGCAGAGGTTCTCCATGAGGGCCCCACGCACGCAGCAAACTTTCTCCTGGGCATCCAGACATTTCCATTCATCTTCTGAAAGCTAGGTGGAGGTTCTTAAATCTCAGTTCTTGACTTCTATGCACCAGCAGGCTCAACACCATGTGGAAGCTGCCAAAACTTGTGGCTTCCACCTCTGAAGCCACAACTCGAGCTCTTCGTTGGTCCCTTTCAGCCATGGCTGGAGCAACTGGGACTCAGGACACCAAATGTCTAGGCTGCAAATAGTATGGGGACATTGGGCCACAAAACCACTTTTTCCTTCTGGACCTCTGAACCTGTGATGGGAGGGGCTCCCACGAAGGGCTCTGACATGACCTGCAGACATTCTGCCCCTCACCACCAGCCCACCATGGTCTTAGGGATTAACATTAGGGTCCTTGCTACTTAGGTAAATTTCTGCAGCCATCTTAAATTTCTCATTAAAAAATGAGTTTTCCTTTTCTATAGCATCATTGGGCTACAGATTTTTCTGAACTGTTATGGTCTGATTCTCTTTTAAAACAGGATGGTTTTAACAGCATCCAAATCACCTTTGGAATGCTTTGCTGCTTAGAAATTTATCCTGCCAGGTTCCCTAATCATCTCTCTCAAGTTCAAAATTCCACAAATCTCTAGGGCAGAAGTGAAATGCTGCCAGTCTCTTTGCCAAAAAATAAGAAGAGTCACCTTTGCTCCAGTTACCAGCAAGTTCCTCATCTCCATCTGAGACCACCTGCACCTGGACCTTATTGTTCATATCACTATCACCATTTTTGTCAAAGCCATTCAACAAGTCTCCAGGAGGTTCCAAACTCCCCCACACTTTCCTGTCTTCCTCTAAACCCTCCAAACTGTTCGAA
Organism: Callithrix jacchus; assembly: GCF_049354715.1. Classification (NCBI taxonomy): domain Eukaryota; kingdom Metazoa; phylum Chordata; class Mammalia; order Primates; family Cebidae; genus Callithrix; species Callithrix jacchus. The sequence goes on along the minus strand of NC_133503.1, from coordinate 177,131,349 downwards.
CCTCTGCCTGTTACGCAGTTCCAAAGTCTCTTCCAAATTTTCATGTATCTATAGCAATGCCCCACTCTATTGGTACTAATTTACTGTATTAGTCTTTCTTTTTTTTTTCACTGCTGAAAAAGACATACCCAAAACTGGGAAGAAAAAGAGGTTTAATTGGACTTATAGTTCCCCGTGGCTGTGGAGGCCTCAGAATCATAGCAGAGAGTAAAAGACATTTCTTACATAGTGGGAGCAAGAGAGAATGAGAAAGAAGCAACAGTGGAAACCCCTGATAAACATAACAGATCTCATGAAACGTATTCACTATCATGAGAATAGCACTGAAAAGACCGGCCCCCACGATTCAATTATCACTCCCTGTCATCCTCTCACAGCATGTGGGAATTCTGGGAGATAAAGTTGAAGTTGAGATTTGGATGGGGAAATAGCTAAACCATATCACACATGCTAAGTATTGGAGTGTATTTGCTTCAACTCCATGAGTGTCAGATTTTCCAGTTCTTTTAGTTGAAGGATCACTTTTTAGATCATTTCATAGAACAGCAGCAAGACAGGAGAATTTAAAATTTTAAACACAGCAAAGCAGAAAATAATTTTTTTATAAAGTTATATGAACAGATTCTGTGATTCTGTTTTTAAGTCATAACCTGATTCCTAAAGTAAGCTGAGGCCAAGTTCCTAAACTGCTCTGAAAACAGATATTAATTCCACTCTAAAGAGCCCACAGAAGCATGTGGCACCATTAACCAAAGTATCTGTATTTATGGCTATTTGTTCTTTTTAGATCCTTTTAGAAGATTAAAATCCAAAAGATTTGTAGGGATTAAGTATAATATTATTCTCTTTAAACAACCCGTGCTTCTTCTTGAGAGAAGGTAATATGTTTTGGAGACCTATTCCAAGTAAACTCATGTCCAATTTAATGAATCCTTTGGTCTAAGCGTTCTGTAACCACGGCAGCTTCACCTAGTCTCAACTCATGGCAACTTCTCTTGCTAGTCTCAGACTATGACATGTAGTATCCTCCCGACTTTGAAGGCCTGTTTTAAAGAATAAATTGAAGAGGCTTAAGGACAATAGAAAGCAACTAGAATTTCTCTTGAATAGAGTTTTAGATTCCTGGATGTCTATAGTATTATAATGTTTGCCATGGAAAAAAGGCACTTAGAGGTTGAGCCACATTACACAGGATATCAAATGATTGTTAATAGAAACTGGTATCAAGGGAAGCTCAGTGTCTCCCACAAGAAAATGTGCTCAGACTCATCAAATGAGTTGGATCATTCACTAGCTAAATCATGAGTAAACTGCAACTTGTTATTGTTTCATGCAGTTAGTGAATAAAGATGCAAAAAGAAATTTTAAGAATGTGGGACTTACAGGTAACAGATGTGTATTAATACTTCAAACTTTAAACCAGCCAAAGGAAACAAAGTAGCTGGGAAAAAATATGCATACATGTCAAAATGTGCCAACATGCCCCTCTAGCTATCTGGGTCTTGTTCTCTGGATTTTGAATGGAAACTATTTACCTCCTGAAGACTATTTGCTTCTTGAAGATTTCTACACATCTTCAATCTGAAGGGTTTTATCTGATAGTCTTCAGGTGATTTGAGAAATTGCTTAGTTCTTTCATGACAAACAATGACACAAGGGCAAAGCCCTTGGCGTTTTCACTGATGAGATAATTGTAAACCATATTTGATAAGGTCCTTTGTAGTGTGGTTCAAATTATGTCATTCTCTGATACATTCCTAAGGAACTAGTTGTCCAGAATTTGTTTGTGCAGAGGTAGTTTAGTATGATGTTGAGAAATGGATGCCTAGATTCAATGACAATACCAGGTGTATTGCCAGAGAGTAAAAATTTGAATTGACAATGATAGTCTCAGGAACATCGGGTGGCCTCTTAAGGCTTTATGTAATTTTTAAAGATAGTAATAAACCCAAAGGTGCTGATCCCCCTGGATTAAAAGTAATAGCAATACTGTGGGCAATGGAAATTTATCACTGGCAAGTTTAGTTTCTGAATTTCGTTGGTACTTACTCCTTGTCTTTTCCAAAGATCAAAAGGAATTGAGACAGTTAAATTTCTTATAATTGTCTGGGTTTTACAGAGATACTTACTAACAGTTCCAGTGAAATGGGTGCTTTAGTCATTAGTTATTTTGGAATCGCCTAGGTTTAATTACAAAATCAAGTAATCATTTGTTACTATTAGGACAATATATCTCTGGCAAAGAAAAGCTTCAATTAGTTTCAAGAATAAACATTAAATGATAAAATATATTCAATACATATTGTGGGTAAGTTGTATAAATTCTATTAGGAGATGTTAAAAAAGAAACTCAATGCAATGTATGGAAACTTGTCAATGTCTCACTTTTGCAATTTAACTGGAATTCTGATTGCAACAGATAAACATGCACCAGAGACACTGTCAAAAATTTAATGAAGTTTCAAAAAAAATTATTGCTTAGGAACAGTGGATAATTTGTATTTATTATATTCTTTCCTGAGGTTTAACATACAATATGTAAGTGGGTACTTAAGTATCTTTCTTGGATTAATGATGTATTATAAGCAGTGATGGCACTGGTTTACAACGTAATACATACCTTCCTGAATTTATCAAGAAACATCACCATATTTTCTCTGATTTAGGAAGGCATTTAACTAAGATAGAAAGGGGGAATGATGGACGGAGTGACACATAGACAAATTATTGTATCAATATTTGTGGTTGATCTTGAGTAGGTTTATACTGAATACTGGAAATTATTGAAACATATGTTTTAATTTAATTTCACAGAATTAACACCGGGACAGTGTCTTTATCTTTTTGTGGTAAATTTGATAAACAATAGAGCTCTCAAAATAGTTTTAAGTTAAATACTCTTTGGAGAATGTCAAGACACACCTAAATGATTTCCATTTTTTTACTTTTATAAAAATAAAGGAGCAAATCTTTATTACCTGTTGGCAGTACAGGAAAGCCAAAGATATTTTTTAAGCATAAAACACATCTTAAAATTTCTGTATCTGAATTCGAAGCTTGAAATTTAAAAGGAAAAAGCAAGACTTCTCAGGAGAGACACGTTAAAATGTGTAAAGGTAAAAAGTAGTTATCAAGAATATTTACAACCACAGTCACAAATAGTAGAGATCTTCAGGAATCATTTTGCTAAAATAAGTCAATATATAATGAACTTAAAGCTTCTGACTGACATACAAAGAAGAACATGTACCAGTGCTACTGAATCTATTCTAAAAATTTGAGGAAGATGGGCTCCTTGCTAACTCATTCAATGAAGCTGACATCTGCCTGATGCAAAAATCTGGGAGAAGCACAATGAAAAAATAAAACCTCAGGTGAAAGCCCCAGATGAACATGGATAAATCCTCAGCAAAATATTAGCAATACAAGTCCAGCAGCATATCAAAAAGTTAATACAACACAATCAAGAGGGTTTTATTCCTGGGATGCAAGGCTGGATCAACATACACAAATCAATAATGTGATTTACAACATAAATATAATTAAAAACCAAAACTGCTGGATCATCTCAATAGATGCAGAGAAAGCTTTCAATAGAATCCATCAGTGCTTCATCATAAAAACCTACAGAAGAATAGGCATTGAAGAAACATACCTCAAAATAATGGAAGTCATTCATGACAACCCACAGCGATATCATACTGAATGGGCAAAAGCTGGAAGCATTCCCTTTGAGAACTTCCACTCTCTCCACTCCTATTCAACCACTCTTTACCCCTACAGCAATACTACTATGATAAATATGAAATACAAATTTAAGCAATTAAAACATTAGAACAATAGATTTATAAATTTAATTTTATTATGACAGAAAACCAAATGGTTATAAAATTTGAGACAAATAATTTTGACTACATATAAATATCAAAAATATCTTCAGAAGAATAAAATCCTTTAATATCATGTGGCAAAACTGATAGAAATATTTGCAGTAGATGTAACAAGGGAATGGCTGATTCTTCTAAATAAAAGTTGCTGTAGGCCTGGCATGGGGGCTCATACCTGTAATCCCAGAATTTTGGGAGGCCGAGGTGGGCAGATCACGAGATCAGGCATTGACATCAGCCTGACCAAAATGGTGAAACCCTGTCTTTACTAAATATACAAAAGAATTAGCTGGGCATGGTAGCTTGAGCCTGCAATCCAAGCTACTCAGGAGGCTGAAGCAGGAGAATCACTTGAACCTAGGAGGCAGAGGTTGCAGTGAGCCAAGATAGTGACATTTTACTCCAGCCTGGGCAACAGAGACTCTGTCTCAGAAAAAAACAAAACAAAACAAAAAAAAAAAAAACTTGCTGTAAATAAATTAAAATACTATTGGTTATCCAATGAGCAATAAATGTGAACTAGCAATCTGTAGAGAAGGAATTACAGTTGGCTTATACATATTATAAACGATGCTCCTTTTCTTATAAATAAATCACAAATTAAAATAAAAATGAAATATTGTTTCAGGTTTTGGTTGTTAAAGAGTTAGAGAAAAGGTTGTTCTCGAGATGGTGTGGATTTAAAATGTATGAAAGAATTACAGAAAGCCTTCTGTCACTGCAATAAGGCAGAGCGTCTGACTGAGCTGATTGACACAAGACGCCTGCAGACATCAAGACTGAGTGTATTTAACATACCTCCACTAGGGTTTCAGGAGCTGTAAGCTTTCACCCCCAGACGCTGCCATGAGGTGGGAGCCCCACAACCTGCCCATCTTTGCGCTCCTCCTAGAGGTTTGAGCAGGGAGGCACTGAAGAAGAGATTAGGGAAATTTTTCTGCTTCACACTAATTTATGAAAAGGGAAGTACACACCAGGCACAGTGGCTGATGCCTGTAATCCCAGCACTTTGGGAGGCCAAAGTGAGAGGATCACTTAAGGTCAGGAGTTCAAGTCCAACCTAGGAAACACAGCAAAACCCCATGTCTAATAAAAATACAAAAATTAGTCAGGCGTGGTGGCACAGGCTTGTAATCCCAGCTACCTGGGAGGCTGAGGCACAAGAATCACTTGAACTTGGGAGGCAGAGATTGCAGTGAGCCAAGATCATGCCACTGCACTCCAGCCTGAGTGACAGTGAGACTCTGTCTCTAAAAAACAAGAAAAAGGAAGAAAGAAAGGAAGGAAACAAAGAAAGAAAGGAAAGAACGAAAGAGAAAAGGAGGGAAAGAAGAAGGAGGAGGGAAGGAAGGAAGGAAGGAAGGTAGGTAGGTAGGTCACCATCACTGTAAGAAAATCAAGTGTTATTTCTAATAAATTTTATTTATTAGTGAGATATTATAAAATGTAATGCTATTAACTATGTATGATGGGCACCTGGTTGTTTTATATATATTATTCAGTATGTTGTACATTTTCTATGTTATTATTTAATTATAAGAAAATCTAACAATTCATTACAGAAACAAAACACAAGTAATAGAGGTTTTCAGGAGGCAAAAGGAAAAATACACTAGTTGAGTGAAATTCACATATTTGTTCCTTTGTTTAAAAAAATTGATTTGCTTGCAGCTACGGTAATTAATACAAGAACAGTTACTTAAAGGGGTGTGCTGCTATTACAATAAACTAAAATTTGCAGCATTTTCATTGTTCTTAGGTCGCAGGAATGCAGAAACCTATCTGAGTCTGGGAAATGGCGACTTCTGCTATTAAAGGGGAAATTAATACTTCATCATTTGGTCACTTAGAATTACATGAATGTCAGACAAAGTTGGACTATATATTAAGTCTGCCATTCTAAGGGGAGATAATGCTAAAGTAGGTGTTAGTTGTTCTAGGCTGAGCTTAACAAGGCATAAGTTAGGGGGATTGCAGGCAATAAGAAAAGGGAGACAAGAGAACCCAAATTGCAGAGCTTTGGAAAAGCCGAGTGATCCAGACTTCAAACAGTAGCAAATAAAATATTTTAAATAATTTCAAAACTAACTGTATCTTATACAGAAATCACTCTTTAAAAATAACCATTTGTCATTGTGAAATTTCAAATTATGTTAAGGTTAAATCTATAATTTAATATATTTTTCTTATAATATGTTTTATTTAATACTATCAAGTATAAATGCCAGCTGTACATTGGCACAAAAGAGATGAAAGCAACAGTTCTTTTTCAAGGCATTTCCAATAAACCCTTATTGGCATTTCCAGTAAGACCAGAGCAGCATCTCTGGTTAAAAATTTCAAACAGTCCATGTGTTAGTACTGTACAGAGTGTTATAACTTAGCACATGTAGTGTTTGATGTTTTAATTATAAGACCCAGATATTAATTAAAGTAAACTTTTCACTTTAGGCAAGTGGAGACATACTGTTATAATATATTTATAGTAACAATTATATTAGTAATATTTTGTCTGCAGATAAACAATTAAAATCTTTAAAGGAAGTGGTGTTAATCTATTGAGTATTAAAATATAATATTCCTGTCTTCCTTATTCACAAAATGTAGCCTCAGAATGCACTGAAAACTTTAATATTTGCCAGCACCTTTTTGTACTTACAAATAATTGCCTGAAGACAAGGTGAAAATATTGTTTTCAGCAGAACCTTAATTTTTTGAATGTTCATTAAACTTATCATCCTACCTTGGAGTGAATTTTAAATATGTTTTGTGGGGCAAGTCTGGGGTTATGCTCATGTGGACCAAGGCAGTGATTACTCTGCTAGCATCTTGTCAAGCAAAAATAACTTTTGCATTTCTTTTCCATCACCCATATTTTGAAATAATATTGTATCTTCAATATGCTAAGTTTCACATCTGCTTCATTTCTTATTCATTGAATAATTGTTCAATACTTCATTGTCTTAAAAACATAAATGAATTAGGTAAAGTCAAATTAGTTTTCTCTCTCTTTAACTTATACGTAAGAGAAGAGAAGCAGTGAGATATATGTATTTTAAGTGAATTTATATGTGAAGAGGGATAACTATAGACTCAAATTGCTTGACAATTTATTTTGTATGTTAAAATTGTCAAGTAAGGAGAAGAGGGAAAAGACCAGACTGTTAAGTAGTACAACAGGTGTTGAGTTGGGAAGAGGATTGTTTTCAATGTTTTCAAACAGTGAATCTACAACGTAAACAGCTAGACATTTCCCTGAGTTAATTTGAAGGATCCATCAGTAAACCAGGTAAGTTCATCACTGAAAACAGAAATTTCCTATAGATCCTGTCTGGGGGCTTGCAAGGTATCAGTTAGCGATACACACTCATGTGGCAGTATCTTGTCAGAAGGAAGAAATGAAAATGGCAAGATTCAAAGACTTGTACTGAGTAACATTTATAGTACAGGGTGATAATAATAGGATTACACAAGAAATGAGTTTTCTAGCAAGAGACATCTTGGATATAATGAGAGTTGAGGAGGGCCTCAATAGAGTGAGACATAATCAACGAATTCTATCCTTAATTGATCAATTGACTTTAAAAAATACGCAGTAACTGCAATGACTTGCAAACAGCATGGGAGTATTTTGTCCACAGATTCCAACTGTCAGTTGTAATATTTGAAGGGTCGCTTTTGGTGTCCATACTTTTGGGTAAGAAACACTAAGGTGTTTCCAATTGCTTCATGAACAAAAAAGGAACAGGAAAGTTTAAAATTGAAATGTTCTAATGCAGTGTTCTCAATAAAACTCTCCTTAAAATTCTCAAAAGAGAACACTTCTTTGGGACATTACAGAAGTATGTGATGGCTAGCTTTTAGAGGGAATATAGAGGCTGAGCCATGACAGATCAATTTGGGGGTCCATTGTTTACACTATTGTAGGGATTGAAAGAAATCTTCCCCTTTAACCTCCGAAGTTGCTGCAAACAGACAAAAGGCAGATCAATAATGGAAAAAAGGCACACAAGTTTATTAATGTGCACAGAGGAAAAATCACAGTGATCACTTCAGCACACAATGAATACAGATGGTTATATCGCCTTCCTATCAGGAGAAAGGGAGATGGAGAAGTGTTAGTGATTCTAGTGTGGTGACAAATCATCTTTAGGAGAATTCAATGGGCCTGATGAATAGGCAATAGCTTAGGACAAAGTTTGCTGGGCCCACAGAACCCACGACGGTTTGTAGGTACACAGACAAACTTCAGTCTTTGTTCCTAAAACTCAGGGAAGAGACAAAGGCAATTGTTCTCTTCTTTGGCACGTACAAGCTTTAGACTGATGAGAGAACTTCACAGAACAACTTCATCTTGTGTTTTGGGAGACACAGAGAATTGAGAGAAGTGGGACAGGAAGGTCAGAGAGACCTTGGAAGTTTTCTTGTTTGTAGTTCAGCATGTCAACGGGTCATATTTTGGAGTGTTGGTCGTTGACCCCCAGTACCATCTTGCTAATCTCAAGAATCTTCGGACTTGTCTTTTGGTAACTCAGGTAGGAATAGCCAAAATTTCTTTTATTCTTGGAGGATCAGTCAAAAGACTCTGTCCTGAAATTGAATGCTACATTATTTTACTTATGAAAGAGAGAGAGAGTTGCAGCTTCTTTTTTTAAAGACTTTATGGCCTTTGGACATAGAAGCGCTTCTCTCTGGAGGCCTCTAGGGTGGAGAACAAAGTAATGTCCTTCACATCTTGGATAAGAACAGAATGCGAAGGAAATTCCAAATCTGCTATGTCTGCTTTTAAGACTTGGGAAAAGTACATGGGATTTTTCCATATATCCCTGAGACAGTGCAGTTCAGATATATTGCTTTTTTTCCCAGGTGAAGGGAAAAAAATTGGCTATCTGGATTAACTGGGATGCTAGAAAAAGCACTGCAGAGGTCAGTCATAATGAAAACCTGACTATCTGGTGGTATGGCTGATAGAAATGTGTTTGGATTACTCACAATAAGATGGTGGCTATTATAATTTCATTGATGCCTGCAAAGTCTTGGACAAATTTTCATATTAGTTTCGATTTTGTACTGGTAAGATTGGTGTATTACATTGCCTAGTATATAAAATAATGACCCATGCTTGGGGTAATCCTCAATAACTGACTTGATTCCCTGAATGACTTTCTGGCATAAAGGAATTATTTAATATTTGGAAACCTTTTTTTTTTCATCTATCTGTATTTTAATTGTTGATGCTGAATGAATGTGATCAATGGCAGTGGTGCACTGGGACCATATATTTTGAGGGTTAGAGTTGAGTAAGTCCTAAAATGTGTTATTAGGAGATAGTTCCTCTTTGTGTTTAAAAAATAGAAAAATAGAGATAGAGTGTTCAGGGGGTTCCTAGAGGATGTCTCTTAGGTAATTATTTTTCTTTTTCAATGTCAATGTTATTTTCCCTTTTTGAGATAAAAAGAAAGTGAGCTCTATGAGTTTTCAGAAAATCTCAGTCAATTAATTTAATGGAAGCTAAGGGACTAAGAGCAACTGGTGAGAAACCTGTAGTTCTGTGGCTTGAAAGTCTACAGAAAGAGATTAGTAAATTGTCATCAGTTAATTTGAAACCCCACCCATTTGCATTTTGTTTTCCAAGGATGAACAGAAAATACAGTTGAGTTTATTACTGATAATATGTCCCCTGTGTCTATGAGAGCTCTAGAAGCTTCACAGTTAATAATTTCAATTTCACCTAAAGTCATAGTTAAAAGAAAGGGTTAAGTCCCCCTTGAAGCATCCATAGCTTCTTGTCATGTAAGAGAAAGGAGATGGTACTTTCTCATGTTCTTATCTGAATCACATTTCACAAAAAAAGTGATGAAGATTGAAAGTAAAGGAAAATATTCGTACAGGAGGTATTTAAAGATCCTCACCTGAGTACCTCTATATGCATTTACACAAACGAAGAAAAAAAAATTGAAAAAATGTTTTAGGCTATTTTTCAATTATTATTTTGTAATTTTAATTTTTCTATAATTAATATGAAATGTAATCTGAAATTAATGTCAGTAACTGATTAGGCTATAATATCTATAGTGATTTCTCATTTAAATTAGGAAACATATTTAAATGTGACACAAACGGTTCTGTTATTTTCCTGGCTTCAGTCACACTATTAATTGCATGGTAACACATAAAGGTGAGTTTAAGAGATTATGTTGTCTATTATAAAATGTTATTACTTACTAAGTTGAGAAATATTATACATGCTTCAATATTACTGTCCAAAAGACCTCTCAAGAGTACATACTGTTTTTTTTTTCATTTTCCTTCCACATGTTTAAAAAAGGTTCTTAAGTTTACATTCATAAAGAGACATTTAACATTTGTATTTATCAACCACAACTTTGTATGACACCAGAGAATGTAATGATAGAGAAATGATTTGAATAATTAATTTTAAACCTTTCACATTATGTGACTCAACATCTGGCAAATTTACAAGAGAAAAACATTAGAGTTTTTATGACAAGTAGTCTTTATTCATTCACTGTAACTAATGTTTATGAGCTGCAATATGGAAACCTATTCTGATTCTCTATGCCCCTGCCTTCCCCATGGATAATGTTGCTTCTAGAACAAAAGTTTTGTGGCTCAATTAGGAAGTAAATGCATGTAGAAAAATACATACATACATGAAATAACAACATGTTTTACAGTTTATGCAGCTGTCAAATAAGTTTTTGTATATTGTTTAAGGAACCAATGTGTTTATTTGAATAATAAAGAATAAACTTAAGATAAATTTGGGGTATTAAACATGAATCAAAATACAGTGAATATATAGTGCTATAAAGGGGAGAGGGTTGTTCAATTTTTGATAAGTAAATTTTAAATACTCATTACATATTTGAAAGATATATATGTGTGTGTATGTGTATACATGGCATATATATAATATAAGTAGAAACAGCAACATAGCACCATAAAAGCTAATTTCTGGTAAATTTTCTTGAATGAATTTGCATGTGGACACATATGCAGCATTCTCAAAATAAGAATATTTTTAAAATTACCTGATTTACTAAATAGTCATTTGTCTTTAAAGTGATATAATTTACTTCTGGAAATAGTGCCAGAAGGAAGAATCTAGAAAATAATTTTACTTTGGCTTAATATAACATGTATATCTGAATCTTCACTTTTTAAACTGATGACTTCATTAACAATTTTAAATGACATACTACTATTGGGAATATGTACTTTTAGAAATATGTTTCTGCAGCTCAACATTAAACAGGTTAAATAGTGCAGAGGAGGAAAAATATCTTTTTCTTTTACTCTCATAAATTCTTTGTTGAACTGGACTCTAATAACAAAAGACAGCTTAACAAGAAAAAAAAAGCCGAAATTTATTAACAGGCATATTTCATATGTACAGATGCTCTGCAATTTACAATGGTCTTACGTCCCAATAGACCTATTATAAGTTTTCTATATTGTAAGTAAAGCAAAAGTTTTCAACTTATTATGGGTTTATCCAGACATATTTGTTTCATCAAGAAGTCCACTGAATACCTATTGCTTTCACATTATCATAAAGTAAAATATACATATATATATATATATATATATATATATATATATATATATAAATTGAACTACCATACATCAAGGATGTTCTGAATATGGGGTTTACCCAGAGAATGAGTAGTTCTCAAAGAAGTGGGTTTGCAATCCCGGTTATGTGTCATCTTCAACAACAGTAAATTTGTAAGGAAATAACAAGACAAAGGAAAAGGAGTCTTTAGGGGTGGCAAATCCAAGGCAGGCAAATAAATGGCACATAATGACTAATGAGTAAAGCTTGTTAACATAGATTCCTCTGGAATCATCTATAGACCTATGAGTCTAATGTTTTCTTCAGTGGCTAACCTTTGTTCTGCCTAGTAGAAACATTTGGTCATGGGGAAGAATACCTTCTGTCTTTGTAAATCCATGTATTTCTTTTAGGCATACAGAAGGAGGACAGAGGTTTTCTGTATCTGCTTCTTTGTAATTGCCTTCACCTCTATAATCCCTCATATTTAGGGGGTGGTATATTCTAGTCTCCCACAGTAGTGAATAACCAGAGCATCGTATTGGAAAGTGGCATACACACACTCTCTGAAATATGCTGGAATGAAAAGCAGAAATAGATGAACAGCTAGGCATGCAACACTGAAAACTGAAGAGATCAATTAAGTAAAACAATTATGCTTGCTTACTAAAAACAAGCTAAACCAAAATATTGAAAATTTTACTTTATAATGATGCTTACCACTTACAATTATCAAAACCTTTTCTTGCTTCCATTAGCAGTATTAATTTCTCTTAGCAACGTTAGATGGAAGTATCATGCCCTGTGTAGGTATGTTATCTGCTAATTGATTTCATGATCTGTCAAAAGTATTTTAAGTTGACTTTTCCCCTTAAGAGTCTGTTATGGAGATCTGTTTCAGTAAGCCTCATAAATATTCAATCTGGGGAAAGGAAAAAGATCCATTACCAAATCATTATCTTGCATTCACTTTCTACACAAATTCATATGATTGCTTTTTTGCTTATGAAAAACACTCAAATCTATTGTGTTTTCGGATTCTTTTTCAAAAAAATGAGATTCACTCTACATCAAAATAACAAAATATCTCTGAATAAATAAAATCTATTATTGAAGTATATATCTGTCCAGCAGATGGAATTTTATGAAAACTATCTTACTTAAACACTTTTAAGACAGTACTATGAATATGGTATTGGAGCTCAGAAACACATATCCCAAACCATGGCACTTTGACATGCTGAACTGAAAAAGAGTCTTCTCAGTCTTCTCAAGGTCACTCTTACCTTCACCCCTCTTCTAGTCTCTCAATGCTGTCTCTCCTAAAGCACAGGATAAAATTGAGGCGGAAGGCAGCAAAACACACTGCCATGTGTGTACCTATGCAACTATCTTACATGTTCTGCACATGTATCCCCAAACCTAAAATGCAATAAAAAATAAAAAATTTAAAAAAATATGTTCTCTAAAGTTTCCTTATCTGTCTAAAACTAAGCTCTGCCAAAAAAGTAAACAATTACCTCTGGCCCCTTTCCTGAATTTGCATTAATTGACTGAGATCACAGAAAGAAAGATTGAAATCTGTGAACAAACTTGGGCAGACTTTGGTCATTGTCTGTTCCATGTGCTCAACAAACTTTGTCCCATGCCACTGTAAGTTCTTCAAGCCTATTGAATTCCCCTAAAAATCATTTACTACCCCTCTAAAATTATCAACACTTCCAGAGTCTGTTACCTGCTTAGAAGTAGGATATATAGGTGTATGTCCCCATTGGGATATTCGGCAATCACTCTGTGATTCTTCTCTATGCATGCTAATACATTTGTATCAATTTCTCCTATTAATCTGGCTTTTGTGAGTTGATCTTTCAACAAAACTTCAGAGGATGAGGAAGTTTTCTTTAGGCTCCTACAATGACTTGATTAGATTAAAAATTTTAAATCTAATATTAAAATGTATGTTATAGTACTTGTAATTTTATTTGACATTTTCTCTGTGAAAAGTTATAATTGCTTGTCAGATGTCATGAAGCATGTGACTCAGTGGATAGAGATCTATTTTCTTTAAGGAAACAGCTAGAAATAGCAATAATTATTTACACACAGGTTGAGGGATACATAAGCAGAAAAGGAAAAAGAGATACCTACTGAAACTGTATTTATCTTACACTTAAAAGTAAATTACGTTTTATTAATATTTTTATCAAAAGATAATGAGCTATAATTTCTTTATAAAAACATAAAGTGACCATGATTTATTCATGTTTTCTTCTAAAGAATCATAATATTATTGTACGAGTTGACCAAATTCAAAAATTTCAAATGTAAGATTGAATAAAATATCATTTTCATTATATAAAATGTGAAAATTCAAAACAACATGCATTTTATTGGTATTTGTGTAGTAGGAAGTTATTTTCATTTTGAACAAAGGCAACTCAGAATTCAATAAGCACTATTTTTACTACTTTTAGAGTATTATGAAACCATTGCTGTTATGTTCGTCTTTTTCTCACTGCCTCATTCTGCATCATTGCTGCATTTAAAGAACAATGAGACACTTCTTATTGTCCAAAACTATTAATGCAATAGTTATAGTCAATTATATGTTTGACCAGTTATGAAAGCTACAAAATAGATCAAAGTGAAATTTCCATTGGATTAAAATTAAAATGTGTGCAATTTGAAAAATATCTTAACTTCAGTGTTTTTCTTCTAATATTTCAGAATTCTTTACATGTTTTTATATGTAGTTTTCTGTTTCTCTTATAAAAACTACATATATTTTAAAATGTCCACTTTATGAAAAAGCATATCTATAAAATACAAAGAGCCACATGCTGCTTTTCTTATGTAATTCCTTGTGCATCTTTTAAACAGTCTTTTTAAACCTACTGAATCTCATTTTAATATTAATTGTAACAGTTGGCACCTAGATAATGCTTTTCCTCTGAAGAAAGCCAAAGCAGTTAGCAATGAAAAATATCAGCCATCAACCAGGACAAATATGTGAGGAAAGACTCCATAAATGAAAAGCCAATTTAAACTTGGAAGTGATTTGAATTCATACCCTTTTCAATCGGGCAGGAGGAAAACAATCCGTTTTTCACCAACTCCGAAGATTTGCTGCAGAAGATAAAGGTAAATTCCACTACTTGGGTCCTTGTTCAATAGACATATGAGAAAGAAAGAAGAACAAGAATTACACAATAAACCTATATACATGAAGCTGATAAAATGGATTATAGCGTGCCAGGCATGGCCAGATTCATTCCAGGGAACAAAACTGCTTAAGTAATATGCATACTAATCAGAATACCCAGGAGCACAGAGGAATAAAAATACACACACAGACACACATACACACACACCCCCCCACACACAAACTAAATTTATTCTATACTTTTCTGTATAAGCGGTGGTTAAATGTACAATCCTTAATGCCAGAAACAACTTTGTTGAAATTCTTATTCAGTACATTGCTAGCTTAAAGGCTCTCAGCTTTTATGCCTTCATCTGAAAATTGAGAACAATGGTAGATTTCCTGCCAGATTTGTAAAGTTGTAATACAAATGAGGAATATATATGGTTTTTTAAAGTTAGAGCTTTGTTCATTGAAAGTATTCAATAAATATTATTAGTATAGTTACACAGATGTAAATTTATAAAAATGTATATATTTCATGTTTACCTCAATTTAATATTCCTGATCAAGACATATTTTGTAGATATTTTAAATAAGTATCTTTTTATTATAAAATAAAATTATTTTAAATAGTTTTATGATTTCCCTTTTGTTATCAATTTGTTTTTGTAAGTCTTTATTTGGAATTTTAAAGTATCCCTTCTAAAACTCAAAACACAGAACTCATCTTTCTCTATAAAGTTATCTTTTGCTGATAAAATTAAAAACATGAATTTTATTTTATATTAAAATAAAAACCTGTATGCTGGCACTTATATTTGATTATAGTTTAAATTCAACATTTATCCGTATTATTCTCAATAAAGTAAGTACTCTCAATTTTTCCTAAGTAATTTTACTTTCAAAATACATTATCAATAGGAAAAATATTTACTTAACAATTATCTCTGTGAACTAAGAATGTCTTAATGTCAACAGAGGTGATACCGAAAAGGATCCCCAATCCAGACCCCAAAAGAGGGTTCTTGGATCTCATGCAAGAGAGTCTGCAGTGCAAAGTAAAAGCAAGCTTATTAAGAAAATAATACGGTGAAAGTCAGCTACTCCATAGGCAGAGTAGGATGTTCCTGAGAGTAGAAGGAGGAATGTGTTCACCATAGATGTGCTCTGCTATGAGGGTTTGGGATAAAGGATTAATTTTCTTAAATAATATATTTTGTAAGAATCAATATTATTCTCTTTAAAGTAAAACTAGCTGATATCCAGAATCTACAAAGAACTAAAACAGATTTACAAGAAAAGAAAAAAACAAGCCCATTCAAAAGTGGGTGAAGGATATGAGTGGACACTTTACAAAAGAAGACATACATGAGGCCAACAAACATATGAAAAAATGCTCATCATCATTGGTCATTAGAGAAATGCAAATCAAAACTACATTGAGATACCATCTCATGCCAGTTAGAATGGCGATCATTAAAAAATCTGGAGACAACAGATGCTGGAGAGGATGTGGAGAAATAGGAACACTTTTACACTGGTGTAAAAAATGCTCATCATCACTGGTCATTAGAGAAATGCAAATCAAAACTACATTGAGATACCATCTCATGCCAGTTAGAATGACAATCATTAAAAAATCTGGAGACAACAGATGCTGGAGAGGATGTGGAGAAATAGGAACACTTTTACAACTGGAGTGTAAATTAGTTCAACCATTGTGGAAGACAGTGTGGCCATTCCTCAGGGACCTAGAAATAGAAATTGCATTTGACCCAGCAATTCCATTATGGGGTACATATCCAAAGGATTATAAATCGTTCTACTATAAGGACACATGCACACAAATGTTCATTGCATCACTGTTCACAATAGCAAAGACCTGGAACCAACCCAAATACCCATCGATGATAGACTAGACAGGGAAAATGTGGCACATATACACCATGGACTATTATGCAGCCATCAAAAACGATGGGTTTGTGTCCTTTGTATGGACATGGCTGAACCTGGAAACCACCATTCTCAGCAAACTGACACAAGAACAGAAAATCAGACACCGCATGTTCTCACCCATAGGTGTGTGTTGAACAGTGAAACACATGGACACAGGGAGGGGAGCATCACACATTGGGGTCTGTCAGGGGGAAGTAGGGAAGGGACAGCAGCGGGTGGGGAGTTGGAGAGAGATAGCATGGGGAGAAATGCCCAATATAAGTAATAGGGAGGAGGGCAGCAAATCACACTGCCATGTGTGTACCTATGCAACAATCTTGCATGTTCTTCACATGTACCCCAAAACCTAAACTGCAACCAAAAACAAAAAACGACAACAAAAGAACAAAGGCACAAACAGAACTCTAGCGATGAAAAAGGAACAAAAATGGATAACTGAGAGGCAATTTAAAAATTGAAAGAAAATGTGGACAAAATTATATTCTAGGGACTTACATAATACTAAAACTGAGTAAGATGAAAAAGATTGCATAGACTACAAATCATCACAGACAAACTTCTTAGACCTATAACTTTGGGACAGCGACTTGGTTTCTCTGTCTTCTCTCCCGTATAATGAGAATAATAAAACCTTCTGGCGTCAACTTAGGCATATGAATAGAACATTTAGGACAGGGCCTGCCATGTAACAGTTCATCACTAAAGGTTAGCTTTTATCATTTTTATTGCAAGAATTTCCATTACAAACTTGCAATAGTGAAAAATTAGAAAACCATTAATATTTATCAATAAGGGAATGATTAAACTGTGGAAGATCCACAGTATAGGACTGTATAGCATGGAGTTAAGAATGAAGGCATTCTGTTTGCATCATAAGCAAAATCTTCTAGATGTATTGTTTAATGAAAAAAGAAAACTGCAGAATAATATATATATAGAATGAAACTACTTATGTTTCAAAACCAGAGCGAGAGAACAAGAATGAAAGCGAGAGCAAGACAGAAAATGAACTGATAATTGGGATGGCGGTGGAGGTTGATTTGGGTGGTAAAGAGAATTTTATCTTTAACTGTGAATTTTTACAATAAAAATGGTGGATATAGTAAAAAAAAAAAAAAAGAAAGAAAATAAATGCCTTTTATTATCCAGATACTGGGATATCTGGACACTCTCAAGTCTGGGTCTGTTTAGCAAACCTTATATTAATTTGTTCCCATTACCGTAAACATCTAGAGGCTAGGTTGCCTAACTTTCTGGGAATGAATCCCAGTAAGTCCCAGCCTCATTTTCCTAGCCCTCATTCAAAACTGAGTCCCCCTGTTTCAAACCCCTCTGACAGAGTTAGTATTTCACTTTTTACTTTAAGTCAAATTATATGTATATATTTTTTTCTTATATAAAATGTTATCCATGTGTTTGTGTGTGTGTGTGTGCGTGTATATATATATACACACATATGTATGTATAGCATGGTTAGTCTCTGACATACCTTGTTAAGAACAAAAGCTGCCCCCCTTTTGTAAAATTTCTTTTAATCTGCAGCAGGACCTCAAGATAATTTTACCTTTCCAGTTTTCATGGTACGTTCTATTTTTTCTCAGTAAGATTATTGACTAGACTGCCTTTATATACCTGACAATTTCATGAAACAATTGCGTATTAACTCCATCTGCATTGTCTAGTATTGTACTATCTTCCTGATTAACCTGTTCACTCTGATGAAAAGGCCTGTTATTTATCTATTTCATTACAGCATTTTCGTATTATTTGCATTCTACATTACTTCCTTATATGTTCCTGAATTTACATAGCATCTAGTCACTTTTAAGTAACATTTTAATAAAATCAAGTGCATTCAGAAAGACACTCAGGAAATTTGTGGGAATTATTATGGATGAAATAGTACAAATTGTCTTTATTACAGCAATCAATGCCAACCCTAACTTTACTTGGAAGTAACATCTATACCTTTTTTTCTTCTTATTTCAAAACATTAACTTTCAAACAGTTAATACAGTAGAACTTTTTAGTAACTAAAATAATTATATTGACTTTAATCCAAGCAAAAACCTCAGTTTATGCGATTATTTTGATATAGTAGATCCCTTTTCACTATATGCTACGGTTCCAATGTGTCCCCTAAAAAGCATGTGTTGGAAACTTAACTGCCAATACAACAGGGTAGGGAAGTTGCTTAATGAAAGGTGATTAGGCCTTGAGCACAGAGTGAATGAATTAATACAGCCTTTGCTGGAGTGGTTTTGTTATAAAAGGCTAAGTTCAGTCCTTTTACTCTCTCTCACCCTTTCTTGCCTTTCCATCTTCTATCATGAGATGATACAACAAGGAGGCCATTACTAAGGCCAGCACATTTACGTTGGACTTTACAGCCTCTAGAATAATGAGTCAATGTATTTCTGTTCACTGTAAATTATCCAGTCTGTGGTATTCTGTAACAGCAGCACAAAATGAACGAAGACACTATTGAATCAACTGAATTGCTTCTCCTGTTTACCAGCTAAAGTAATGGTGGAGGAAGTGTATCAGTAGGCTGCATCCAGCACCCATATCTATGCTAGATAATAGGGTCTGTGCTAGACACATCTGCAGCCACAATGCATAAGCATTCACTAGAATGAAACTCTGAATCACTTAGGTAATTAAGGCTCTCACGGTAACATCCAGCATAATGACTGTTGTATTAAGACCAGCACATATTATAATAAAATTTGCCATTTTTTCCTTGAAGCTATACTAAATATATGTAGTATAAGAAACAAATCTGGGCCAGGCGCGGTGGCTCAAGCCTGTAATCCCAGCACTTTGGGAGGCCGAGGCGGTTGGATCACGAGGTCAAGTGATTGAGACCATCCTGATCAACATGGTGAAACCCCATCTCTACTAAAAATACAAAAAATTAGCTGGGCATAGTGGCGCATGCCTGTAATCCCTACTCAGGAGGCTGAGGCAGGAGAATATCCTGAACTCAGGAGGCGGAGGTTGCGGTGAGCCGAGATCGTGCCATTGCACTCCAGCCTGGGTAACAAGAGTGAAACTCTGCCTCAAAAAAAAAGAAAAAGAAACAAATCTGTTTATCAGAAAAATTCTGACTCAGCTTAGAAATCAAAAAATCCTATTTTGGGGAATAGCTTGCAATTATAAATAAATGGATTAAAAATAACAAATCACATTACCTTAGTCTTTAAAATATTTAAGGATATAAAATATTTCAATAAATATTTATAGGACATTAATGATGTGCTAAACTTTTCTCAGCCATCAAGTACCACATAATCACTGTTTTTATAACATATATTTCACTGGCTATGTAAACGAAGAGAGCATTGTAGCTGGGGAGTGAAATATAAATATTATTTCTTGAGATAAATATGAAAACACTATTTTGCACCTTTGTTTTCACTTCAGCAGGTATTTCAACCATGTTTAAATCGAAATTTTCAAGACACTTCTAATTTTTTGTTTAGCAAGTTTAGCAGACTAGGTTAATATTCATCATCCTTTATATTTTTCTTGTTAGTAGGGTATTTAAGGTTAAAGAATGCACTCTTCTGAACAACAGCAAAGTAGAGTTGTTCCAATATTAATGTCTGATATTAAGCTTTCCAGAAGTCTACTAACTCAAGTGGTCTATAGTTGAATACACTCTAATGCCAGATGGAGTATCAGAAAATGTGTGTGAGGCTTTAATTATCTGAAAACCCAAAATGAACTGCTACTCATGATACCTGGGGATTTTAATGAAGAGCATACATATGTTCTGCTTGCTAATTGAAAATGAGCTTCATTTTAACGAATTTAATCCCTTGAGAATTTAGACATTAAAAAGAGAAGGATTGAAAAGAATTTTAAAAAAGCAAAATAAACTTTGCTAAATCTCTGCCTTTTGAATTAAAAACAACTGTAGGTTTCATTTACCAAATGATTGGGTTGAGTATGTAAAATATCTATGATACAGATGTTTACCAATGTCTATGTGTTATTTTCTTACAGTTAACAGTAAAGCCAAATTCAAACAAAATGTTAATAATATATGTGAATAAAGTATTAGATCTCCAAATTGAAAGCAGATTGTTAGATGAATTTCAAAACTGTCCTGTCAATAGAACACTAATAATCATTATTGTTTAGAGGTAGAAAATTTGTGGATGCAGAGTTTAAAATAATTGAAGTTTTGCTTTGTAAGTTGCCCACACACAAATCATAACAATTTTAAAAGAAGAAAAAAAAAAGTGCCATTTAAAAATAAAAATGATGCATTGAAATTGAGAGGGCAAGATCAATGTAAATGCACTTAAAATATAATAAATACTAGCTGTTGCTTCCAAAAGTTGTCATATTTTGGAACATGGGAAATATTAAAAGTTAGCTTCAAGTCATGTGATTGATTCAGTGATGGGTTTATGCACGAGTTGTCACAGGAGCAGATCAGTGGCTATTTCAAACATTGCTTTAATAAAACCAATGGAGTTAATTCCCTGTGAGTAACCTGAAGTGTGACTATAAAAAAGCTGAAAAAGAAGGTGACACAGAACAGAAAAAACCTTTTTGTCACAGGAAAAATCAACTATAATAACTAAAAAGATGCTAATGGGGGTGGCGGTGAGTAGCCAGAAGAGAGAGTTGACACCAGACTATGCATATGAAGAAAAGTCATGGGGTGGGGGCAAGACGTACTCCAGAACCACCCACAGTAGACAGCACAGTGCTGTTCCACCTGGAAGGTGTATTCTTTATCTTGTGCTAATAACATATGCCATAACCAGTTGATGGCACTACACATGTGATTGAAGGAACTCTCAATATTCTGATTTCACATTCACCAGTGCTGCCACTATGAGAAGATGACAAACCTTAGAGGTACAATACAGCATCCAATAACTGCAACATGTAATATAGATCCCCAATTTTTCTCAAGAGAAATTATGGTTCTTTAACAATTTACTCTGAATTCTAGAGTAATATTAAAATGAGTTAATCATTGTTTTCACTCTAGAAACCATTAATTTATTTCTAAGATGCATATAGTTCTCAAATCATAATATATCTCAAGCATTGAGTGTTTATATTTATTTTATTTATTTATTTAAACATTTTTAAGATGTAAGAGGTAAAATTGAGATTGAGGGTAGGGGAAACAGCTTTAGAACCTGACATCTACTATTGATCAGGGAGGAGAAGATAGTTTCTTTCACCTGCAAGTGAGCTATACCGCTTACTTGGCATGATATGCAATGTATGCTAGGCCTCCAAACAGTAGAGGATTATCTTAGCAGATATGTGGAATAGGAAAACAGGTCGTGAAAGATTGTCTAGTTTGAGGGTCCAGTAAGTGGGAAAGCAAATGGTAGAAATGCCCAAAGTTTTGCTGGTCTGTGGCCTCCAAATGGAAATTAAAAGAAATCGTCTCATTCTTTGGAATGGAGTATCAAGCACAATATACAAAAAGTAATGATGGAACTCCATTCTTACATTAAGAAGCACTACAAGTCAATGTTTAATTATTGGACTATGTATTCCACAAGTATTTGGCTTGAAAAATAGGTTGAGGCAGTCCTGACAGAGTACTACTCAGAACTTTAAAAAATACTGCTTAACTTGGGTTTAGATTAGTTAGTTAAGTTTCAGAGGGCCCAAAAATGATGCTGAAAAATGAGAAGACAAGAGAATGAAGTCAGGTTGTGACAATATTGAAAATAATGTTACCACAATTTTCAGCTCATTCAGAAGGACATATTCTAGTTTAGTATCTAGTCATCTGAGGGAACAAATTGGTTTATCATTCTAACATTATTATTATTTTTTTAGGGAATATTTTATTATTTATTTATTTATTTATTTTTAAATTGCATTTTAGGTTTTGGGGTACATGTGAAGAACATGCAAGATAGTTGCATAGGTACACACGTGGCAGTGTGATTTGCTGCCTTCCTCCCCTTCACCTATATCTGGCATTTCTCCCCATACTATCTCTCCCCAACTCCCTGCCCCTTGCTGTCCCTCCCCTATTCCCCGCAACAGACTCCAGTATGTAGTGCTCCCCTCCCTGTGTCCATGTGTTCTCATAGTTCATCACCCACCTATGAGTGAGAACATTATTATGTGGTTAGAGAAAATAACAGAAAATTAAATACTTTAAAACTCTTCTGCTTAGATATTTTGAATCCATGTCCAATTGTTTTATAATTTTGGTTAATGCATATTTCTTCTCTGGAAATTGCTTATTTTTCCATCTTATTGGGAAAATATAATTTTTATACATATAACTTGTCTATCATAAGTTCCTGCAATACTCTGTCCTTAAACCAAATATATGACTACATGTTTACATAAAAAATAAATCATTTTAACTTCCAATCAAGAATATAGTATAGATTAGCTAAACTTCACCTAATTTCTTTAAGCGTATGTATGGAATTATCTATTCCTGAAAATTTTGTTTCATTGGAATTTTTCTACAACTCTGTGTTTGCCATAAAATTATAATCACCACTGAAGCAACATGAAGACTTTTCAAGGACAGGTAATATGGCAATGAAGGAGAAAGAGTGAAAATTGTTACCAGGATAAATATCCTCCTTTGTCATGGCAATAAAACTTCTTGCATTGACCTAAGTTTCTACTGAATTAACACAATTTTAATGTTGGAGCCTCTGCTATAAGCATCCCTGAAAGATTCATTTGAAGGTGAGAAAGGTTCTGGAATGACAGTTCAGCTTCCTTCTGGGAGGTCAGGAGTCATATCTGATATTGTGGTTTTTCACTCCATCCATCGTCTTAAATGAAGCAATTAAGTACAAATTATGAAAATCTTTGACATAAGGACATAGTTATACTCAGGAGTTAACTCCTGTTTAAACACAAGAGAAATGCCAGAAAGTATCAATTAAAACCTTTATATATTTTTTTATTTTGCTCTGTGGTACTGGGACTGGGAGTTTGCTAACTTCATTTCCCAAACGCCTTTGCTAACTTCCTGTCAGTTAGATTCCACCAATTAGTGTCTCTGATGGAAATCAGAGAAGGAGAAGGTGGGGCTAGGTAGGGGGTCAAGTCCTTGCCAGTTCCTCACACTGAGACTGAGCCCCAGGCAGCCTCCACTTACACAATGAGCACCCCCCATTGCTCCAAGCAGCAAGCTTTAGAGAACTCCATTGCAGTCAATTCTTAAAACATCATTTTTCTTTTGTCATATCAGCCTTAGGGAAACTGGTTTATGTAATTATTACACTCTGGATTACATTCAAGTTTCCTTTTTTTTTTTTGCCATTTAGCGTCAGTGTCACCTTTGCTTGAAATATCTCTCACAGTTTCTATTTCTTAAAGGCTCTCTTTCTGATTAAATATCCAACTCCTTTGCATCTCTCTTCCGTTTCTCTTCGTCCTTGGGAAAACTTGAGAGCCTCATTCAGAATACATAGCCATCTATTTCAAGTAGTTAAATCTTACTGAAGAAGCATGTAACTATGCAGTCTTGGTTAACTTTAAATTTATGATGAAGAATCTCAAATGGGATATTGACAACTATCCTCAAAATGCTTTCTCATTTTCCTGATATCTAGCATATAATATGATACTTTTCATACACTTCAAATTGTCACAGCATTTGCTCTCCCCTTATTCTTGTCTCATGGGTCTTAAATTATTTAAAAATTTTTTAAATGAATGAATAAATAAAAAGTATAAATACAAGCACTCAGACAGGGATTGCTTCCTTTACATAAAAAAATATGTAAAGGTTTTAATGGATACTTTCTGGCATTTCTCTTGTGTTTAAACAGGAGTTAACTCCTGAGTATAACTATGTCCTTATGTCAAAGATGTTCATAATTTGTACTTAATTGCTAAATTTAAGATGATGGAAGGAGTGAAAAACCACAATATCAGATATGATCTCTGATCTCCCAGAAGGAAGCTGAACTGTCATATCCATTTATCTGTATATCAATACAGGTAAATTGACATACAGGTAAATATATCCATTTACCTGTATATCAATCCTTCTTCTTTTTTCTGTTGTGTTTTTTTGTAATGAGGCCAGTTTCTCTACTCATAGTCAGAATCTCATACTTCAGTGTTGCTCAGAGTCTCTGCTGAAAGTATCTTTTTCCTTGATCATCAACTTCTGTGTGTCTAATCAATAATCATTAGCATAGTTATGTGGTGTTTTCTTCTTATAAAATATCCTACTTGAAACTACAGTTCTTCACAGCCAATGACTTTTTCTTTGTCCTTTCCACAGTAAAACTCCCTAATGGTTATTTAGATTTGCTCTTGTGCCCTCATTTCTTTTTTCAAAACACTTATAGTCTGACTGATGCCACCTCTTTATTCAAACTGTCAGTAACAAAATCCCCCAAACTTTTGCAATGTCAATTTCAAAAACAAATGACCTGTCTTGGTATTTCTCCACTTCTCAGAAGCAGGAACTCAGTGACCACTCCTTTGAGAACTCTCACTAATAGTTTTCTCTACCGCACAGACCATGCCTTCTCATGTCTCCTTTTCTGGTTCTTACTCTTCTACATTCAAAAGTTGATATGGGCCAGGCGCAGTGGCTCAAGCCTTTAATCCCAGCACTTTGGGAGGCCGAGGCGGGTGGATCACGAGGTCAAGAGATCGAGACCATCCTGGTCAACATGGTGAAACCCCGTCTCTATTAAAATACAAAAAAAAAAAAAAAAATAGCTGGGCATGGTGGCGCGCGCCTGTAATCCCAGCTACTCAGGAGGCTAAGGCAGGAATTGCCTGAACCCAGGAGGCGGAGGTCGCCGTGAGCCGAGATCGCGCCATTGCACTCCAGCCTGGGTAACAAGAGCGAAACTCCGTCTCAAAAGAAAAAAAAAAAAAAAAAAAGTTGATATGATGACTTATTTGCTCTGCCTCTTCTTTTTCCATGATCTTATCTAGTCCAGTGGTTTTATCTACCATTTATGCATTGGTGATATTCTTTTTAGTATCTGGGGAACACGTACTTCTCCTGTCCTCCAAACTCCTACATGCTGCTTTCCCACCATCTGGAGAAATTTTTCAGTGACCACTGATAAATTGCTTCTCCTCTAGTTGCTCCCTTCTGTATTTTATGGTATATATAACTGTGAAAATGTTTATCCATTTCTATCTTATTTACTTAATTCTCGGCACTAGAACGTAAGTTCCATAAAAGCAAGGGCATTTCTGCTTTGTTTGCTGCTGCGTTATAGTTTCTGAAAGAATGACTGTCTCATATCTGTAACTCTATAAATTTGTGTTGAAACATTAAAGGCATGAATAACCCCTGACAAATCTTTTGTTGTCTGGAAAAGCACCTGCTTGTAGAACATATGCACTTTAGAATATTTATATAACTATTTAAGTAAAGATTTAGTATAGATCAGAATTGTTGCTTAATTGGTATAATGTCTCAGTTAGGCAAGATGCAAAAGTTCTAGAGATGTACTGTACCATACAGTGTCTATAGGCGATAGCATTGTATTGTGCACTTACAAGTGTGCTGAGGATAGATCTCTTGTTAAATGTCCTCATCACATAAAAAAACAAAATAAAACAAACCAAAAACACGGAGGGATACAAAGCAATTCTGAGACGTGATAGATATACTTATTACCTTGATTGTGATAGTGATGTTATAGATGTATGCACATATCAAAACTCATCAAACAGTATACATGAATGTTCAGTTTTTGTGTGTGTACAACTGTACCTCAATAAAGCTATTTTTAAAAATATAGGTGGGAAATATAATTTGCCATGTTTTCCTCTTCTTAGAATGTCTTATTTCTGTATGCTTGGATAATGTCAAACAATATCAGTCATTACAATTGCTAAATTATCACAAATTATATTAAAAATATACATTTGAAAATATTGTCACTTAGTCTTATTCTTTCTTACCTAAAAGAGTGTGCCCATAAAATTGATAATAATAGCAAATATTTATCAAGGATTTATTGTTGATAAAATAATACTAATTGAATTTAATAAATTATTTCACTGAATACAAACAAAAATATTTTGGGAATAGCATATAATATATGATATATATTTAATAGTTAATTATGAGTTTTACACACACACACACACACACACACAAACAAACACACACAGGCTTAAAGAGATAAACTCCTTGAGGTACATCATCCATCTAGCAAGCAAAAGGAATTACAACCTAGGAAAAAATATATACAGAACCTTCCTAAAGGTTAGTAATTGTTGAAGAATTCCTTTGTTACATTGAATTATTTATTTAATCTGCTTTGGAATCGCTCCTATATAAGAAATTTTCTAAAAGCGCATGGATTCTTCTTACTGTTCATTAAATTTATATTGTTTTTCTTTCTTTATATCAAATGCCAAATGCAGCTTGCATAACTGCTTAACATTTCCATTTATTTTACTTTTCCTGTAGAAGGTTAGTGTCCTTTAGCATAAGTAATTTTGTTTCTAAGCTGGCTATTTAAATACTTCATATATTTAGGTTTCCTTCATGAATCTTTAGCATATATTTTAGGCAAAAATTACAACTCAGCTACACAGTGCATTTTATGTTTGGATATAGAAGAAATTTTTATTAAAATTTGGAGTTTGTGCTAAACATTATTTTATTGTAGCAATAAAACTTCACTATCTTTGATCAGATGACTACACAAATAAGCTATTTTAAACTCCCGTAGTATGCAAAAGAAACAAACTTGCAAAGCCAAGAGAAGAAAACACTTTAAACACAAACTAATTCAAGGTTCATAGAGAGGAAAGTCATGTGTAAAACAGTTTAGATAATATTAATTTTTTTTTAGTACACAATCACAGAGTTGACAAATTTAAAGGAAATAAATAAATATAGTCTTAATTTATAAGTAAAGGCTGGGTCAGAAAAGGACTATAGAAGCCTTATGATACGACCTCCTCATTTTACAGCATTGGAGCTTCTGCTCCAGATTCAATATCTTCTTCTAAGGAATAGAAAATGTATATTTACAATGACTACTACACTAGACAAAAACCTAATGCATACACAGTTCATTTTCCTAGTTAGTTTTTATACTTTCGCAGAATAGACAAAAAATGCAAATTACATGCTTATGGACCATGTGTACCTGTGGCCAGCATTTGACACTGCCTGCTGTAACATAAGAGCAGTTGTCTTAATCAGTTTGGGCTGCAGTAACAAAATACCCTAAAGTAAAGATTTAGTATAGATCAGAATTGTTGCTTAATTAGTAAAATGTCTCAATTTTGCAAGATGCAGGATGCAATAACAAAATACCCTGAACAGGTGGCTCATAAACAAAGATTTATTTCTCATAGTTTTGGAGGCCAAGATGTCCAAATACAGGGTGCTGGCAGATTTGGTATCTCATGAGGGTCCATTTGCAGGTTCATAGATAGCACCTTCTGGCAGTTTCTTCACATACTGGAAGGAGAAAACAAACTTCCCTGGGTCTTTTCTATAAGGGCACTAATGCCATTCATAAAGATTCTACCCTCATCACCTAATCACCCACCAAATGTCCTACCTCTTAAAACCATCACATTGTAGATTCGGTTTTAATATATTAGTTTTTGGAGAAAACAAACAATCAGAAAACAAACAATCAAACTCCCTATACTGTACATAAATGAATGGGCATTTTTATGTGACAACAGTTTTATAAACACTGAATTTTAAATTTTATATAATTTAAAAAATTTTTAAATACTATTTTGTAAATTATTTTTCAACTGTTAGAAAATGTAAAAACAAAATGTCTAGCTTGTGGTCTAAGCAAAAGCAGGTAGTAGTATGGCCCTGACCCACAGGTCATACATTGCATTTTATTTAAACAAATACAGAAAAATTACTTATGCACATATTTTATGATTTTTGAAAAGCATAGCATGTTCTTGAGCTGTAAAAATACTTATTAATTTCAGGAGACTTTGTATTATATTCTTCATCGAGATTGTTTTGTATTTAACATGTTGGTAACCATTTCATTGTAGAGGAATTAGTGTGACTAATCTTTCTCATTTCCTTCTAGCTTATGAACTTTCTGAAGTTAGAAAACAGGTTTTATCAAATCCAGTGGCATTACAGTGTTCAATATGATGTTCTACGTCTTGCCACTTAAAGTGTGTTCCCCAGGGTAGCTGCAGTATCACCTGGTATCTTACTAGAAATGCAGACAAGCTTAATTAGAATCTGCACTTTAACGAGGGATTCTTATACACATTATAGATTGAGAACGTCTGTTTTAACATAGAATGAATACTTTAATGTTAATAATAAATCATAAAAAATATGTCCTACTATAGTAATGTCCTTAAGTTCTGAGCAGATATTTTTATTTAAAAAAATATGGTAGCTTGATGCATTATAAAGACACTCAAGTATCACATACACCAGGCAATCACACATACCTGGAGCTGATGTTCATTCCTTGAAAACATTTTGTGAACGAAGGAAAATGTTTAGTCTATATTTAGTCTATATTTATATAGACTAAACATTTTCCTTAAATGGGAATGCATGTAAATAACATTATGATGGAATTTAAATAGTTTAGATCATTAAAAAATTTTAGAGAAACTTTTCTGCGTTACTATGTAGTTGATTTCTTGTAATGTCATCTGGATACATTTTGCAAAAAGTAATATTAAGAATCATGAGAGCTACAGTTCTCTAGACCTTGTAAGTTAAATTTTTTTTAGAAAATATCTTTCTAATAATCAAAAGTAGCAAATTTTCATACAAATCATAAGGGTTTTATTATCTGTACTTAGACTATCTTTGAATAAATATAAGATATATTTTGCTTCTATATTCATTAAGTACTCAACCAAAATTGAACATTTTACTACTCAATAGCACATGTTTAGTGAGACATAGAGGGAATAATGGCCTTTTGATGGGATTCTGTAGACCCCTCTGCACCACTTCAATTAAATTATTTATCCTTCCTAGTCACACTCTCCCTAGTACCTCTGAAGAAGTTTCCACAGCTATAAATATCCTCCAGTTATTTATAGGTATTATAAAATGATGATATTATATAATAGATATGATGCAGTATATTAATCTGATGAGGATATTAGGTAGATTATTAAAAAATTTGGTTTGCATTATGAAATTGAATGTTTCCATTGAATTCAATGTTTCCATCCAAGTACAAGATGCTGCCCATAGACCTCATGTGGATATTGAGCTCAAGGACTAAAGTAAATGGTGTTAAATGGTAGTGACAAATACATTCAAATATATGTTTCTTATATCCACCTGTTGTGTTTTTTTTTTTTTTTTCAAGAGTGCCTGCTTGGGAAATTGCATTCACATTAATATTTTTAGGTCTTAGAAACAATTTTATAAAATAAACATTTCGGAAAAATATGTTATTTAGCTTAAATGAAATTTTATTTTTCTATATTTTATTTGTATAAACATGTAACTATTGAGTATATATTTAGTACCTATTATAGTAGCACCCTGTTATTCACAAGAGATATGTTCCAAGACCTCAAGTGGATGTCAGAAACTTCAGATAGTATTGAACCCTATTGTACAGTACTGTACTCTGTGTTTTGACCAGATAAGCTGGATGCTCCTAAG
Organism: Callithrix jacchus; assembly: GCF_049354715.1. Lineage (NCBI taxonomy): Eukaryota > Metazoa > Chordata > Mammalia > Primates > Cebidae > Callithrix > Callithrix jacchus. Next base: position 177,101,179 of record NC_133503.1, on the reverse strand, counting down.
TCACTAATGGGCGAATTGTGTATAGAGAGTGGATACCTGAGACAGAGGGGTGATTCGCATCACCCTGTGACAGAGCAGGAGGGCTTGTCTGGAGATTTCATCACACTACTCAGAATGATGTGCAATTTAAAACTAATAAATTATTTTCTGAATTTTTCATTTAATATTTTTGGACCACAGTTGACCATAGGTAACTGAAACTGTGGAAAGCAAAACTGCAAGTAGGTGGAGACCTCTGTATATGCTAATCATATTTTAGGCTTTGGGGACATAGTGAAGGAAAAAGACAAAATTCCAGCTATTGCTGAGCTCATATTTTCATGTCTAAACTTAGCTCACCCCTACAATATGCCAGGCTGTGTCTCTTACAACCTCGCTTTCTTATAAGATAAGCTTATAACCTCCAGATTACAGAAGATAAATGAGACAGATGGCTTTAGTAATTATTCAAAATAGAACAATTAGGCACGGGAAAATTCAGGTTCTCAACTCACCCAGTCAAGGTTATGGAATTTTTGACAACTATGCTTTTTTCCCAAATACATTACCTATGCATGGCTTGATTAATTCCTTCTTCCTCAAACTTCAAATTTTGCTGGTATTTCCAAAATATGTATGTCACAGATTGGTTATTTAAAAAAAAATCTAAAGAGTACTCTCTCAATTGACTCTGATTGATGATGACAGTTTTCAGTAAAGATAAGCATATATATATATATATATATATATATGACACTATTTTTAGTAATTATGGTTCTGAATATAGCCAGAGAAAAGAGAGGGTGTTATTGAATATTATCTTCAGAAGACACAATCTAGGAGAGATAGATGAACAGACAGACTCAATGGCCGTAAACAACACATGATAGAATTGATGTATTATTTTCTAAAAATGTTAGCATTTAAGAAAATAATAAATTTGAATATGTTTGTATTTATGAATTATTTTCTCAAGGTAAATATTACTCAGTTAATATTCAATGACCAAAAAAATAAAGAATCCTCAACAGTGGCAAGAGTTCAAATGTTTGAGACACATCTAATGCACATATATGGTTAGACTTCATATGAGTTACATGTCACAGGGTCATTAACACCTAAGAGCAATGATTGGATTTTTTAACATAATTATCCTATCTAAATATACTCAGATGTTGCTTACAGAAGGAAAATTTCTCATAATGCACATTATTAATCAGTAAAATTAGCTTACAAATTGCATGCATTTGCCAATTTTAGACAAAAATTATTTAGAAAAAAGTTTACAATGCTTAATAAAATTATTCTCTATTCAGTATATCAAAGAATTCTCTATTCAGAATATTATAAATGTAATTTGAAGATTAGTCTAATAAATGACATTTTCATGGTTTATTTTCCACTCATTACAGATTTTAGATTTATGAATATGAACTCAGCTATTACTATGTTTATTTACCAATGATTATTTAAAGGTCTAAAATTCTTACTTTACCTATTCGATTTTTTGGAGATTTTGTATAATCTTATTATATTTAGTTCTATCTATTTAGATTGATGCTAGGAATTCAGCACAGGTATAAAGTATTGCTGCACTCATTAATAAAAGGAAATACATTCCATCCTTTCAATAAATATGTATTTTTCAGATTAGTGAAGATTTATATTTTCACATGAGGAAAATTATATTTATGCTGTATAGTAGTGAGTTTGTTCACATCACAACTTAGACATATAAGGAAAACATAGGTAATTTATTTCTTTATAGCTGACTTAATCTCATTTCGTTCAAGGCCCCAATTCTGCTGACAGCAGAGAAAGTAAGGAAACACTCATATGGACAGTTAAAACAATTTTTCATTTTTATTGGGGTATAATTACCAAGTGAAAATTACATTTGCTCAAGTTATACAAAGTGATGTTTATATATATTTATACAATGTGAACATTTTCACAATTAAGCTAATGATCGTGCCCATCCTGCCCATGTATTTTTTTTTTTTTTTTTTTTTTTTTGAGACGGAGTTTTGCTCTTGTTACGCAGGCTGGAGTGCAATGGTGCGATCTTGGCTCACCGCAACCTCTGTCTCCTGGGTTCAGGCAATTCTCCTGCCTCAGCCCCCTGAGTAGCTGGGATTACAGGCACGTGCCACCATGCCCAGCTAATTTTTTGTATTTTTAGTAGAGATGGGGTTTCACTATGTTGACCAGGATGGTCTTGATCTCTTGACGTCGTGATCCACCCGCCTCGGCCTCCCAAAGTGCTGTGATTACAGGCATGAGCCACCGCATCTGGCCCCTGCCCACATATTAATAGCTACTTTTTCTTGAGTGCATGAGAATACTTGAAATCTAATCTTTTAGCAATTTTCAAGGATGCAGTACATTATTATTCACTATAGTCATCATGCTGTATGTTATGTCTCCAGAATTTATTCATCTTATAACTGAAAGTTTAAAAACTTTGCCCAGTATCTCCCCATCTCCCCCACATCCCAATCCTCAGTAACCACCCTCTACCCTCAATTTCTATGAATTCACCTTTTAAACAACTTTCAATAATATCTGAGTCATCTCAGGTTTAAACTCCTTTAAGTTGTAAGCATCCATGATACAGTAAGTCATCAATGCAAAGTCACTGGAAAGTACATGGTATCTGTTTTTGTCTGATTTTATTTTGTTCTTTCATGCCACAGGTCACTTTAGCAGAACAGTGACTCCAGCTGATGCACTCTCAGAATAGCACTTTTTGTATAAATACAACACCAACAGAAAGTATTACAAAGTAAAATTATCATTCTGAAATATAGTTTTCAAAACCTTAAAAAGTGACATAGTAATACATGTGATTCTTCATCAATAAAGAGCAGAAGCTGGCAGAACTGTAATAATTACTCTAACTTTGAAGTAGTGATGATTGTAAAAAATAATTTATATCTACAACAATGTAATACAATATAAAAATTTCTATGATTTCCATTGGTGGCAAAATTACAAATATAACTACACTACTGTGTTTTATTGCTTACATTACAAATTAATAGAAATGTTAAATTTTATTTAGAGATTATTGAAAACACTTTGTTTTTCACATTCAAATTTAGAAATCTCCTTACATCTTCAGATGAAAGTCTCCCATGTAAGGGGACTTTGTTTGCCATGTTTTAGTTCTCATTCCAACCATCATTTTTTAGTAGGCAACATTTAATACTTACTATCTTAAGAACATGGCAAGTGAAGAAGGTGTTAGGCTAGTTTCACTGGCCATCTTTGATGAAGAGCAACAGGTCTGGGGCTGGTTGGAAACTAATGTTAGTTAATGCCATGTGAGTTTGGCTCTCTCTTGTCATCTACCGATGAATGCAATGTCAAGGGAAGTCATGATCTACACTCGACAATTTCAGACTCTTTGTATTGCCCTTAGTGGGTTGACCCCACTTTAGCTTTCTCTAGAGTTAAGCATCTAAATCGTATTTCTTGCTGTGACTCTCCTTTAGTTCCCATCCAGGCAAACTGCTCAGAATTTTTTATCTAACAACAGAGCAAGTTACACACTACAATAAATACCTCTAGAAAACTCCCAGCCATTTAGCTTGCTTTTCTGTTTCTCAGCCTCTGAGGCTAGGTTTCTTTCACACTCTGAGCAGTTCATGGAGAGTCAGGAGAGGCGCTGCTCGGAATTACTCTCATTTTGTTACATCTTTTTTATTGCATGAAGCCTCAGGACCAATCTGTGAAGCAGTCTTCTAGGAGTCCAAATGGAACACGGCAAATAAAAATGTCTGAGAAAATATCAGTATCTCCTTTCCTATAATCCTATGAACTGGAAAAAATAATTTTACCCTTTTTCTTCTTTTTTGATATAATATGATGACGGTTACATTTTACGCTAAGTTCTCTCTAGTCTATGGTCTAATAAAGTATTATTATATAGTCAGCTCTTCAAGAACTGCCCTGAATATGCTAACACAACCTACAATTATTAAAAACTCTCTCCTTTATCTTTTTATACCAAATCAAATTATCAAAAGGATGGTTTTATTATGGAGTTAACATGATATTCATCATTTTATCTTCACCAGCATATATTCTTTCAATTTTAATAAATGTCATTGACTAAATATTAAGACAACAGGCAACAGGATATTGAGGAAAGAAAAATTACAACATAAAATATAAATTCCTACATCATGGCATATTGGCTCATTCTAAAAGTTAAACTGAAACCAAGATTTAAGGAAAGCAATTAAGTTTTCAGAACTTTGATTTTTAGTTGCGTAGTTTATAATAAAGGTTGAACTTTTGGAATCGAAGCAGATTGAAACCTGTTTGACAGACTCTTCTTATTCTACCATTCCACAGTCATTTGTGCAGATTCTGATGGGTTTGCAGAGCTGTAAGAAGCAACATATATTATGATGTAAATGCCATCATTATGACATATGCTTAAACTTCTGCTGAGAAATAAGTAAAATATCTTGAAATGCCTGCTGTTTATCCCAGCTGTTTATTTCTCACAGCCCATAAATGGAAAAGTCACACAGTTTAGCATTTATATGCTAGAGAAGCATTTGGAAATAATTAAAATTCTTTCAGAGACTACTTTCTTTTTGTTCTGAATTGGAATTAACTTATAATTTCAAGAACAGAGGGAAAGCACATTAAATAAGAATAAATAAAATATTTTTTTTCCTAGGAAAGTGAAGAAAATATCCAGAATTTCTTTTTGTCTTCCCAATTTATAATAGTCTAATAATAAAAAAATGGGAAGACATATCGGAAGCAAGCATGGGTCACTCTAACTACATGCCTCACTGCATTTCCAGTTGTTACACAATTACCACTGGGAAACCTGTTCCTGTGAGTAAATTGGGTTGATTGCAATAATTCTGACTTATGTTCAAACTAATACATACAAATAAGAGAGAGCCAAAAAGTTGCATTTTCCTTATTTTAAAAAAATAGTCCAGTATCTTATTAAAAAAATTAAATGTTCTACTATTATAAGCTAATACACATATTTGTATACAAATATTTTAACAATTGTTTATTTTACCATAAATGTGCTATAGCCACATGGCCATTAAATACATTTTGCATTTAACTAACATTGAATTTAAATTTCTAATTTTCTTAGGCACAGCGTGGCAGTGTATTTGAGTTTGTTACTATGACAATGGTTAAATGGAACAATGCATTTTTCCCTACCTTCTCATCTTGATTAACTTGCTAGATTAGATACAATTCTAACATAATGATAGTACATGCTATTTTAGAGAAGTCTCACATTTAAAAAATGATATCAGATCTTTAATTCCAATTTCTAAAATTGCCAACCTAAAAGGACATGAGAACTTCTCAAACTTTTTGTTATAGATTAACATAATCTAGCAACCAAAATACATCTCATCCTTATACCAAATAATTGTAGAAAAAATATTTGAATTACTTTTACTGTCAAATCAATCCCACAATTTTATCCCAAGATTTTTAAATTAAAACAATTTTGTTCAATCAAATGAAGTTGTGCACACACACCCCACACGCACACACATAGAAAGAATTCTTTAAGACATAATACATTTAATTACTTTTGTGAATCGGTTCATCATTCTCTGTTTTCTTATAGATAAGAAGGTTAACCAATTATGATTTTTTAACATAAAAAACAAATTTTTTACCTAGGAGTAGGCCTGATGTATATATTTATGTATATGTGTTGTGGTGACTTTGCCTATGGAAAAAAGTAAAATAATGAGTTTTAAATACAAACATATATTGATTGTTCAATATGAATAATGCAGTCAATAAAAATTGACTAAACCTTTGCCTCATTCTACATGTGATTAAAAACCTGCATTATCCGTTCATCCTTTCTGATATTTACACACAGTGTGCCTGAGAAATAAGTTGAGGGAAAGTCCTGTTTGAAATTTAACAGTTATGTGGCTCAGAGATTAAAATTTTAAAAAAGATTGGAAACTATTCGCTTTTGTAAAGCTTCCCAATTTTAATAACTAAAAAAGTTTACTCTCACAACATTTTTTTCATATTCTGTTTTTTCTAGGAAGATGGTCTAAAACAAGAATTTGGTGGCAGAACTTAACTTGTAGAAACACATATTTTACATGACAATTCCATATAGATAGCACTTTATTTAGTAATCTTGGTAGATTCCAAAATTTTTAGGATTTATAGTATTTAAGCTCAGTGTTCCAACCACTAGGGAAAAAGGTCATTTGTACACAAAATTTACAAAAGTTAAAATTTGTGAACACTAGCATATAATCAGTGTCTTTGTTTCTAATAATTTTGTCCTTAGAAGACCTCAAAAACTAAATTTACATCCTCTCTAAAGTAAGAGATTGAGACTGAATCACTTATTATCATAAATATGCTTAAAATATCACTAGAATTTATAGTGTAATCATGAATGTATTCATGTTTTTCAACACTTATGTTAGATAGGCAGTAAAATTTTCCAAAATTTTAGTTATTTAAAATTTATTCTGATCACTGGTGAAATGAATTATATCAGTCAATTTCAATAATATTTTTAGTTTAATAATTTATATTTTTCTATTTACTCCCAAAATAAATGTTTACTTTCTAACGTATATTTTTAATCAATAAAAAATTTCTATTTTTATGATATACTTTATTTGGTGTTTTTTATACATTTTTGGAAATATATATTTAGGAGTTACATATGTTGAAAGAGAAATTTAAATCATAAGCTGTGGAAATATATTTTGGCTTTATCAATGAAAGAAAATTGTATCAGGATTCTAGCTGTAGGGAATATTCTTATGATCTTAAACTTCTTCAAATTTTCTTGAAATTATCTGATCAAGAGTGTTCTCTTTTAACATTGAATTTCCAGCATCTGAACTCCAGTTTGTATTCAACACATTTGTCTAAACTGCCATCCGCTTTCACCTGATTAAATTGACAAAACTTTAAACACAACATTCACTGAAAGAAAAACACTATTCATAAAACAAACCTCTTTCTTCACTGTTTGTTTAAAATCATTTTATATTTTCTCATTGCTTTTAGATTTAAAAAACTGTTTCTTACACATGTCTTTCTGAGGCCTTAAGATCTGGGCCCAACATATTACTCCAGCCTCATTCTATATCCTGTTACCTGTACTTTTTTATTTCTGGCTCTAGAGGTCCTATTTCAGATTCGTGGATCCATTGACCTAACCATATATTGCTCTCTATTTAGATAGTTCTTTTCTCTTATCTCTACAAAGATAAATTTGAATCATTAAACGTCAGAGTCACATTCTCAGTAAAAAACATTCTGATCACTGTAACCAGGTTCAATCTCCATACTGTATGTTTTAAAACATCAAGTACTTTCTTTCTTATATTCCATTCATCATTCTATAGTACACATGCATGTCAGTGTGAGATTACATAGCTACTTTCTCCATGACTCAATGGCAAATTTATAAGAGAAATATCCTAATCTGATTTTCATTAACTTTGATTATCCAACAGAAAAGTTGAACAAGAAGGACAGTAACAAAGAAAATAATCTTAAACATCATAAATTTGGACAATACAGAATAGAAAATATTTCACAGGAAACCAACAATTCTAATGACAATGTCAGAGTTTGAGAGAAAAAGAAATAGACTCCAACTCTGGATTGAAGGAGTGGCAAAAAATTGGGGCCGTCTTTAATTCTTTACTCTTCTACAGAAAGCTCTGTAGCTAAAAATTAACTAGGTAATTTCCATATGTCAAATATGCCCTGGACCTTCAAACTTTTATCCAACCATGGCCCAAGCTCAGGCTCTCAGTATAAAATCTAATTATCTAAACCCAGCCTTTGTGTGTGAAACTTTGGATACAGAACCTCAGGAGCAGAAATCTGTGATTAAAAAGAAGTCATGTGAAATAATCCCAGACCCAATATACAATATGAGATAGTCTGAGTTTCCTGCAGCTGCTCTTACAAATTCCACAATCTTCGTGGCTTGAAACAACATAAATACCTTCTTTAACAGCTGTGGAAAGTAGAAGCCTGAATTGAGGCAAGGTTATGCTCCCTCTGAAGGTTCCAAGGGAGAATTTGTTTCTTGTATCTTCAGGCTTTTGATATCTTTCCACATTCCCTGGCTTGCTTGCATCTCTTATGTCTTAATTTGCATTTCCTTTCCCTGCATGTGTCTGTTCCTCTCATCTTAATCTGCCTTTTGTTTATAGAATATATGTGATGGTATTTACAACACACTCAGACAATACAGCGTAAGTTCCTCCTTTCAAGCATCTTAATTTCTTCATGCCATTTGCTAATTTGCTATAAATAACAAATACTACCTTTTGGTCATAAGAAATAATATTCACAGGATTTGGGAATTAAGATGTGGACATACCTTTTTGGGAGCCACCATTAAGGGCAGTAGAGATGGAAAACAATATGCATAGTAGACACTCTATTTTTTCTTTTTTAAGACAATGAATCAGAAAGCACATAGCAGGCATTGTTTCATAGCAATTTCGAAATTGAATCAGGTACTTGTTGTCAATTCCCCTTTCACCGAGGGAAGGTAGTGTTGTTAGGGCCAAGTTCTGATCCTTGGGAATTTCTCTTATATGTATTTTGCTCCAATGGCTGGGCACTTGGTTATATGTTATTGTCTTTTTTTTTTTCAACAAAGAAAAGGCTTACACTTCCACTGAGCAGTTTTCTTAACGCATTTCCTATGTTTGGCTGGTCCAATGACATCTCTGTATCTTAAAGTGTCACTGTCCCTTTGAATCCAAACTAATAGTTCTTCTGTTTATGTAATTCTCCTGAAAAATACTATAAATTTTTTAATATATGAATCTTCTTGGCATTCTGTCCATTATATAAAAGCCATAAATATAAATCTTTTCAAGATAGGCCACTGTCTACTTTGGCTGTGTGTCAGGATACAGAATTACGTGCCATTTAGATACTTGGATTCCCTTTGAATGGGTTAAGTGAAATGATAATGCCATTCCTTCGTTGTTGATTTTTTTAAATAAAATGCTTACTTTTTATTTATTATTGTTATTATTGTTTGAGACAGAGTCTTGCTCCATCACCTAGGCTGGAATACAGTGGCAAAATCTTGGCTCACTGCAATGTCTGCCTCCTGGGTTCAAGCAATTCACCTGCGTCAGCCTCCTGATTAAATGGGACTACAGTCACCTACCACCATCCCTAGCTAACTTTTGTATTTTTGGTAGAGACAGGATTGCACTATGTTGGCAAGGCTGGTCTTGAACTCCTAACCTAGTGATCCACCTGCCTTGGTCTCCAAAATTGCTGGGATTACAGGTGTGAGCCACCACATCCAGTCAATACAATGCTTATTAAGGGGTCCTCAGTCTATACTGTTGAGTTTACCTTGATGTTTTACTGTCCGTGCCTTTGATTTAACATCTTCCGACTCCCAGACCATCCCTTACACTGAGAATTCTTTTCCTTCCTCTGCTAAAGAAGCTGAGAATGAGGAATAGTTTTGTTTTCCAATCGCACAAAAGTACTGATTTAGATATATTATCCAACTTCCATATCAAATAGGCAGTGTTGCAAAACATTTTTCCACATGTAATATAGCCCACCTTATTTTCAGCCTCTAACAATGATATTCTTATTGTTTTTCCAACATTCATTGTCAATTTCCTTTACAATCAATCCAACATAAAATATCTTAGATTTTTACACAGTACCATCATAACTCTAGCACTATTAACTGTATTCAATAGGATTCATCCAAGGGCGCAGAGCCAGTATGAATATTATAGAATTAGGAATTAATTATTATATACAATCTCACACAACTGCATGAGAAGCTAGGAAAGTAGAAGAAGCAGCAGTTGAAGAATTAGACACAATCTTAGTAACAAGACTCAAGAAACATGGGCGTAGGTAGGTAACTCAGTAAATAATGGGGAATCTAGGATACCAGGTATATACTGCCACTCAAATGGGGATATGAAGAAGAAGTTGTGGAATAGCCTATGGAAATATGCTGCCTCGTACGTTTCCATGGCCACAGTCAAGTGTTCAGTGGTGAGCCTGGGGCTTCTTTGGTCAGAAGGGCTGACAGTTAGGAGGAACATCTGGCTGTCAGAGGACAGCAAGGCAACGTGAAACTTTCCTGTGTGTCACTACAGTAAATGATAATGACCTTCAGGAAATAATGGCTGCTGCTTTAACTCTACCTTCTATGTATCACAAATATATATACATATATTGTTTCAGTCAATTGTCATCCAAAAATGCCACAGATTTCCTACAAATTTCCAGTATAACATGTCAGAAATTAACACAGCTAGACATTAGCTAAAGCAGTGAGAGCAGATTTTATTCAGTAACTACTGATGATAAGAAAAGAGCTGAGCTGCATCCCAAATTTTGCAAAGGGGACTGGACATTTTAAAAGAAAACTGATGAATGGTAGATAGCAGAGGTTCAGTAGATTCAGAGAAGTGAAAAATTATAAAGGATTGGTCAATTTGAATGTGATGAGGCCAGCTGTTTCTGCTAGCTGGCAGTTATCCAAGTGAGAATTCTAGCTTCCCATAGAGACTGGATGATAAGGGTCCTGTCTTACTGATGATTTTATTTCCAAAAAAAATGGCTCTTGGACCATTAAGAGACATACTTCTGAGTTATAAAAAATACATATTCACAATCGCAAGACGTTTTAAGTAAATGCTCCAAGAAAGGGAAGCCATTTGTCAGGTATCATCCACAACAAATAAATAGTAAGCTTCCTGACAGTGTAGATCTTTCTTAGGTGGACATTTTAATGGAATGCCAGAGCCATCTGAGGAACACGGCCTTATGCTGGTAGAAGCAATGCTAGGGTTTGATCAAGTCTCTTGGTGCAGGGATTTGGACAGAGTTGTGTTCTCAAACACTGTTGGTCCAGCACAAACTGGTGCTGTCAGTTTAGGAGGGTCATTGCATATACAAAAATCAATTATATGTCTATAGGCCAATCAGAGATGGAAAGTTAAACTTTAGGAATTTATAAAATTCAAAATAGCATCCAAGCATGTCAGATATCTTGGAGAATATCTAGAATAAAATATATCTTTAAATCTTTAAAAGAAAACAAGAAAATGTTATTGTGTGAATTAAAGACAAACTAACAATGGGAGGATGTACCACGTTCTTGTAGTTAAAGACTCAATTTTTTAAGACATCAGTCCTTCCCAATTTGATCTATGGATTAGCTTTATTCTGAGTAAAAAATTCAGTAAGGATTTGTTTTTGTAGTTTTCCAAATTATTCTGAAACATCTATGACTATAAGAATGCAAAGGAATAGAAAACTAAAGAAAATGTCTTTATTTAAATTATTAGAGACAGGCAAACTTTTGTAACATGCTAAATACAAATTAAGCATATTGAATTTTCTTCTGAGTACTTAAAAGTCAACGTGGGCTGGGAGTAGTGGCTCACACCTATAATCACAGCACTTTGGGAGGCTCAGAAGGGTGGATCACCTAAGGTCGGGAGTTCAGAGTTCAAGATCAGCCTGACCAACATGATTATACCCTGTTTCTACTAAAAATACCAAAATTAGCCTGATGTGGTGGTACAGGCCTATAATACAGGTACTCGGGAGGCTGAGGTTGGAGAATTGCTTGATTTGGGAGGCAGAGTTTGCAGTAAGCTGAAATCATGCCATTACACACTTCAGCCTGGGTGACACAGTGAGACTCCATTTCAAAACAAGCAAACAAACAAACAAACAAAAACGCTTATCTTTATGTCACTGAATTAAAGTGACTATATGGATGTACATTTGATTAAATATTCAGATGTCAAAAAATACATCTTTTACTATGAAAATGTGTGATTTCACTATAGTCTTATATTTCCATTTTAGATGAGTGAGAAATAATTCAGTCACTGAACAATTCCATTCAATAGCTGTTTGAAAAGTGATATGAATGTGAGTTTAAAATAATCTCTACATTTGTTTTTTTGAATATTTGTATTGAAGTTTGAGCTATCAAAAGATCATGTGTAATCACAATTCTGCAGTTGCATCTTAGTACAGACTGCATAAACATTAAATAAACTGTAATAAAAATATTCTTACCCTTTGTTTTCTCACTGTTAAATTAAAATTGATGAGAAATAGATTTTATAGAAAACAAATTTATTTACCTATCCTGGGATAAGAACTTGAATGTAAGCCATTGCATCAAGATGTTGCTTTCCCCATATAGTTAATATCAGAAATTCACCAAGCACAGCTACTGAAAGATGGGTGGGAGTAGGGGTAAGACACAGAGGAGATGCAGAAGATTAAAATTACTTATATATTGAGAAATGAAACAATGTCAAAAGGGAAACTATGTTTAAGAATTGTTTTTAGTAGGCCATTAAGATTAACTAGAATATTAAGTGTTCTGTATATTGATGTACTGCCACAGTTGTATACACTTTCATATTCTCTATTTCACATATTTATTTTTACAGTATTGGTCTCCACTGAGAATGATACTCAGCCCATCCCTGCACCAGAGACATTGGATGACATTTAGAGACCTCCTCTCTCTGTCTTACTCCCATCCCCTGATGTCCTCAACATGTTTCAAATTGCCCACAGTGCTATGAGAATTCATGATGCTGTGTTTAGGAAAGAACATATAATTCCTGGACCTAGGAGTTTGTTTTTCATTGTGGAGGTGGATATCTTGCAACTCTGAAAAATACCTTGTTAGGATTTTTAAAAATAATACTTTTTTATTTACAAACTATATACCCAATAAAGGTCTAATATGCAGAATATATAAGAAACTTAATTCAATAAGCAAAAAAAAAAAAAAAAACAACAAATAACCCCATTATAAAGTTGCTGAGTCTGACCAGCAGACTCTGTTTGAGTGACCAATGAAAAAACTATGCAGAAACCCGACGTTCTGCCTGTGCAGCCAGGGGACCATGGCTCACAGATCCCAAAGAAGGAGTATAGCCATGAAGCCCCAATATACTAGAGATGCTCCACACTTATTAATACAGATTAAATGAAAAAGGTCTCGAGCAAACACCATTAGTAGGTAATGAATATTGCCGATCCCCCAAGTAGAGAGCAGTTCTACACCCAGATGATCAAAGGTGGGTCTTAGGCAACACGAGTAAACAAACTATTTAGATAAACACCATTACATTTCTTTGTACCTACTCCTTGCCTAAGTGCCTCTGGGTAAGGACAGCTGCCTTTGGCTTATTTCTTCCTAAAGTTTTCCAAGAAGGTTTGCAAACCTCTCAGCCTTCCAAGAAGGTTTGCATCTTTCTTGTAATTATGTCCGCCACCCCGATCAATCTACTACATAAAGTGAACAAAAAATATGAGCAGATACTTCTCAAAGAGGTCATGTAAGCAGCCTACAAATACATGAAGAATTGCTCAGCATTGGTAATCATCAGAAAAATGCAAATCAAAATCATGATAAGATACCATTTCGCACCAATCAGAATGGCTATTAGTAAAAAGTCAAAAAAACAACAGATGTTGCTGAGGCTATGGTGAAAAGGGAACATTTGTACACTTTTGGTGGGAATGAAAATTAGTTCAGCCACTATGGAAATCATTTTGAATATTTCTCAAAAAACTAAAAACAGAACTGCCATTTAACCCAGCAATCCTATTACTGGGTAAACAGCCAAAAGAAATCAAATTGTTCTACCAAAAAGACACATGAACTTTCATGTTCACAGTAGCACTATTCACAATAGCAATGACATGGAATCAACCTAGGTGCCCACAATGGTGGTTTAGACAAAGAAAACGTGGTGCATATATACCATGAAATACTATCCAGCTACAAAAAGGAATAAAATCATATCCTTTGTAGCAATATGGATGCAGTTGGAGGCCATTATGCTATGAAAATTGATGCAGAATGGAAAGCCAAATACTGCATGTTCTCACTTATAAGTGGATCCTAAATATTGGGTACTCACTGACATAAAGAGGGAAGTAGTAGACACTGGGGACTATTAGAGAGAGGAGCGAGAAAGGGGGTAAAAAGTTGAAAAACTAACTTTTGGGAACGATGCTTTGTACCTGGGTGGTAGGATCGATCGTACACCAAACCTCAGCATTATGCAACAAACTGCCCATGTATCTCCCAAATATAAAGTAAAGATAATGAAATTAAAACAATAATAATATTTTCTCATTGTTTTCTCAGTTCCCCTTGTGATACTTCTACATCTAAGGCATTGTACATTTAAATAATTAACCATAGTCATTTCTTACTTTATTCGCACCAACTTTTATATCTTTAGAAACAGAAACCTTGATTATTACTCATAATTGTAACTTACTAAATGTTCACTACGGGCCCAAGAAATATATCAGTAAAAGTGTAAAACTTCTTTATTCATCTATAGGGAACACAGATAATAAACAAATGTGCTACAGATAAATAAACACACACATATACGAAACTATCTGTTGTATAATGAACACATATAGTTTGTTTTAGTCATGCTAAATATGTGATTTCAAATAGACATCAAGGCAGAGAGATCTAGTAAGCTGTTTGAAGTAAAGGGCTGGATAAAATAGCATGAGAGGTCTATTCATTAATGAGTCAATGTTTTAAAATAGGTAGTTAAAAGCACTGGTTGTTTAGAGGAAGACTAAGGTAACAGGTACCAGGACAGGAACAACACAAAAAAGTTAAGGAAATAAAATAGTTATAGTAAGTGAATTAAAAGAAAAATTAGGCAAGTAATATTGTGAAAATTAACATTAACTATATTTTAAGAAATCAATATTAATGAAATATTTTTTTCAGGAAGAATAAGACCAAGGAGTCAAATTCAATTTTTTTTATTGTTGAAAGATTACTTATTTGTCTCTAAATATAAAATCTGTGAGTGAATAAATTCATACCTAAAATACTTCCAAGAACTTCTGTATTCAGAGGCTTGAAGATATACCATTATCTTTGTCAAAATAGTTTCAGTGGAACACTGAAAAGGAGAAGACTGCAATTATTTGGAGAGTGAATGCAGATTCAGAGAACGGGGAAAGCAGGGAGATATTGGTCAAGGGCTACAGAGTCTCAGTTATGCTAGATGAAAGTATTTTGGAGATTCTGATGTACAGAACAGTGGCTAATAAAAATTTTATTTAAACTGTTTACTTAAAATTTGATGAGAGTAGACCTCCTATCACATACACAGATGAAGTCACTATGTGAGGTGATAGATATGTTAGTTTAATTGTGATGATTATTTCACAATATTATGTTTATCAAAACATCAAGTTCTACATCTTAAATATATATAATTTTATGTGTCAATTATACATCAATAAAACTGAAGAAAAAAGTAGATGAAGATTATTATTGATATTCTCAGAATAGAAATAGCAAACAAAGAAAACATGGGAATAAGAGTAAAGGCAAATGTTCCTCAGAGCTTAGCTAATCAACTAGAACTGTGTGTTAAAACTTGATATTAAAGTTGCCAAGCAATCTTGCTTAGACAGCACTTCCTTTGGGAAGCAGTCATTGACATTTCTGTTGTCCTTGACTTGGCTAGATCACCCTGATATATTTTCTCTACTTAACCCATTTCAGAGTTTGCTAAGAGGCTTTGTATTTTTTTCCTTTTCTTTCTTAGAAAATGACTTAGGCTAAGGGTCGTGTTGGTGTCCATCATTAGCGTTGTATCCTCAGTGCCTAGCACAGCACACAAAACAAAGCATGTGGACAATTATGCCTTTCTGACTAGAGAACAATAATAGGCTTGAATTAAGAAAGCAGGAGGTTGCTGGGAATATAGGTCCAATTTTTAGGGAGTTTTATTCTGAGGCAAAGGATGAAGGAGAGAATGAAGAGTGCTAACAAAAAAGCCAATTAAATTATTCATCATATACCTAGAGTAATTATGGAAAAAAGCAGAATTTGCTTTGAGCTGCTCAATGACTGTAAATTTCACCCAGCTCAAAAACAAGTGAGAATACAGTGCAATTGAAAGACTTCTGACTGCAGTCAAAAGTGAGATATTAATGGCAATTCTGGAGTAAGTTCATGAGTTGGCCATGGAGAGTTCAGCTGAAGTTCATAGAAGTTTAACAAAACAGTAGCAAAGGAAATAAAAAAACTATGTTTCAAGAGCAGTATATTTATCACATTACAGTTTCCAATAAGACAACAAGAGTTTTAAAATTTCAATCTTCTAGGTTTCTAGAGGTAAATACACAGGTTTAAAGTGTTTGGATGACAAGATTAAAGTCACTGGAAATACTGGCTTCGTTTTCTTTAACATACACTGATTTTATGCACATAATTTCTGTTCATTTTTTTGATGGATTTTTCTTCTTTCAATGTATTTCAGCTTCTTTGTTTGTCAAGAGCCAGATTAAAAAATGTTATACTTTTTTTTCTCCAGAGCACTTGTAGTATTGCGAGGAATTAGGCCAACTGTAAAGTTAGAAGAAACACAGTCTTCAGTAACACCTGACCACCTTCCCTTCTCCCATCAATTGCAAATCTAAGAGATTTGCTGCAAGAACTACAAGAACCCACTATAGCTTATCATATTCATGGTTACAATTTATTATAGGACAGATACAGATTAAAATACATCAAAGGATGAAGCTAATAGCAATAGCACTTAATCCTTCGATGGATTGTAATCTGTATCTGTTAAAATCCAGGGCAGAGTCTGGGAAGAGCCAAAGGCAGAGCTTTCATTGTCTTCTCCCTATGGAGTCAGAAGGTGTTATTGTATCAACGTGTCGTAATACCCACAGAGTGCTGCTAACAGGGAAACTCACCTCAACTCCAGTAATTAGTTGTTCCCAAGTCTCTAATGCTCACACAGTTGACCTAATTCAAATGATGTTGTGTGAACCAAAGCCCTGACCTTTGTCATTCTGTTGGTCACTTCCATCCTGATCACATATCAGCCTAATACAGTGTGACTATCAACTACCTCACACAAAGATACACCTGTCTGACATTACATTCCAGGGGTATTCTGCTGCAAAATCAAGGGAAAAGACTAAATCTTATTTTGTGTGTGAAGGTAAGTTCCTTATAACCTGAGAACATTTACCAAAGTTTAGTTTATAATTTTAAGAATTTGCATCAGATTTCTATGATTGTAGATAGAATTGTTTGTAAAGTCATTTATTCTATTTTTCTGCTGAAATATTAACAAACCCACACTAGGAACATGGAAAAAGATCCAGTCCCAAAGGATAAGGTGATGTTTGGACACAGTCCCATTTATAGGCCAGCTCTAAGATTTGCTTTGCCACTTCACTATCTTTGGCGTATGAGAGAGTTAATTAAGTTACATGCTTTTCTTATAG
Source organism: Callithrix jacchus (assembly GCF_049354715.1). Taxonomy (NCBI): domain Eukaryota; kingdom Metazoa; phylum Chordata; class Mammalia; order Primates; family Cebidae; genus Callithrix; species Callithrix jacchus. The sequence continues at coordinate 177,083,848 of NC_133503.1, read as the reverse complement.
AATCATTATACACCTTCTATGATTAGTCTTCTACAGCCTTTTTGGTAATAATTTAAAATAAGATTTTAATGTATTTACTTTATTTCTATTGTATGTGTTCTGTGGTATTAGAAAAAATGACAATTTCTAAAAATGTAATTCAAATATAGTTATCATCCATAAATCTTAGCTTTATTTAGTAAAGGCCTTGCCATCATGGGATGTTTTTTCATTAGAAAGTTTGACAAATGCCTTGTAACCATAGAAATGATTTGTGAGACAGCAGGAGTAGCCAAAATAGATTAAATTAATGTGTTAGGTTTAGTGTTCACACAGCATGCTTTACTTTAATTGATTACTCTATGACCAAATTTAAATTACTAATATAAGTGCTGATAGAATAAAATGAAATTTTAATAAAACACCCTTTGTATCACAGTAGCAGATTAATCTAAGTGAAAAAGCTATCCTTTGTAATAAGCTTTTAAGGCTACTATGATATCTTAAATACATGCAAGGTGAAGAGCTTATAAATACAAAGAGCAGAATATGTTGAAATAATTTAACAAAAGCCTCTGCAATTAACTTTGAATTATGATGCAGTTATACTTTAAAACTAAGTAATATAATTAAAATCAGGAAGTGGAAATAAATTTTTTCTAGCCTTGAATTTGCAAAAGATTCATTTATCAACCAGTTATTTAAAATAAAATGATATCAACAAGTATCACAGAATAAGCAAATGAAAACATAATTAATTTATGAACTTTATAACTGAGACATAGAGTCCATTGATTCTTGCATGTATTAATCTTAATGCAGCTAATTCATGGATAATATATATTTAGTTCTCAAATAATCAATAATTATCATCATCTTATAATAGTTTTTGAAATACAATTCAGATAAATAACATTGATAAGTATTACTACATTATAAACAACAATATACTTATACAACTAAGAAAATGCCTTGCACGGCAATATTGAGAGTAAAAACAAAGTAACATTACAGATAATAAAAGATATTAATGCACTCATAAGTTGTATCGCATCTAAATTCCACATACTTTCATAATTATTAACTCCCTTCAATTTTTAACCTGAAGGTACGATACAGAAAGTAATCCTCTGTATGCTATAAATTAAATAAAAAGTGTAGTACTCTCATGGGTTATTGTCACTGTAGTACTTCACTGTGTCTTTGGCTCCACTGAATTTAATCTCACATGTTAAAACTGAAAATCTATGGCCGGGAAGAAATCAAATTACTGGGCTTCCTTCTGGCCCCCATTGTTTCTTCTGAAGTGACTCAGGAAGAAGATGGCAATATTACTACTGAAAATCAAAAGGTACAATCAGAGGCAGCTTCAACAGGCATGCATTTGTTGTAGCCACACAGGGCCACACACTTCAGGGGACTCCATGCTTGGTTCATTGTTCCACTGTTGCCATCTTGAAATTTTTATGAATCTTTGCACAAGGGACCCTGCATTTTCATTTTGCACTACGTCCAGCGAATTCAGTAGGCAATCCTGTGTACATAGATAGCTGTAGATAATGTTAAACTGTGTAGGTGACATTAATCTGGAAAACTGTCATTTCCACATAAGGAAAACAGTGACTGGGCATCGCTGCTGGCCATGTAGAATAAATGAACTGTTCACTTTCGAGATACTTGGTGAGAACATAACTGTTCTCTAAAAGTTCATAACCTCCTTTCTAATGAACCTGGCTCCGCTGAGAGTATTTGTACTGGCACACTAGCAAAGAGACCATTCATGGCAAACAAACTATAGGAGGTGTATTAACATCAATATATCAGAAAAATTCAAGGAAAAATTAAATTCAGTACAAAAAAGATTGTTCTATAATGACAAATGCACGACCTACAAAGAATATAAAATAATATGAACAGCAAACTATTTTAGCATCATGGGAACATGATTAATACAGACTCTTATAATCTTAAATATTTAATTCATAACTCAAAGTAATATAATATCAGAAATGATACAGATTTTGAAGAACATAATTAATAAGCCTGAGTTAATAAGTTTATGTGGAAATTTATAAATTAGAACAAATAGACACTTAAAGATTTCTCACATGTCCAGAAAGCATTCAAAGTTGGTGTTCTCAAGGCTATAAATAAACTATAATCAATCATTAAAATTAGAAAGATATCGTCTCCGGCTTCAGTGCAGTAACTTGAGAAATTAATAAGCTTAATACCATAATAACCTCTAGAAAATTATAATATAAATCTCATCTATATAATCCATTTGCTTTGAGGGAAAGTCAAAATCATAGTAACTATTTATAAATTAATGAGTATGGAACAAAACATAACAAAATATGTAAAATATACTTAAAGCTTTATTCAAAGAAAAAATGCAAAATTATAAATGTTTTTAATTATTAGCAAGAGAGATTAAATATATGTCATGTCATTATTAAATTTAAATTTATTTATTGGAAAATACTGGACAAAAATTTAATTAAACAAGAAATAGATAACATCCAATTTTTGCATGTTATTAATATAAGTCAACATTGTTGCACTAATCAGGGTTTTCCAGAAAAAGAGACCCAACCAGCCAACAGGAAATGTGTATATTTTTATTTATATATGAGGAGATTTATTATGAGGAATTGACTCATATGATTATGGAGATTGAGAAGTTCCATAATCTTCCATATACAATCTGCTGAAGACACAGGAAGGCCAGCAATACAATTTTTAATTGCAGACCCAAGACATGAGAACAAGAGGTGCTGATGGTGTAAGTTTCACTCCAAGGGAAGTAGACCTATTTCTCAAACTCATACAGTGGTACTGCCAGGTAGAAGTCACTGTGACTGATTCTTCAAGAAGCCATTACACCATTCTACCTCAGACCAGTTACAGGATGTTGTGAGACATGATAAGAGCAGTTCCATTAGCATGGGCCAATTGCCATATTTCTTTTTTTTTAAGCTGTGAAATGAAGCATTAAAGAATTAGAATCAATTCTGTGTAAAATTAGGATAATGGTGAAGAAGGCATTCTGTAAGTCCAGAATGGTAATTATTTTGAAGTACAGCATACTTCCTCATGGGTTACACTTTGTATCTTATCTTTGGGCATTTGCTGGGAGTTAAATCTAGTTATATGTGTAGAAGCAAAGAGGGGTGATGGAGATGGGTTCTGAGGTGGATAAGCATTTTCTTGCCTGACAGTTTTCCCAGAAAAGCCACTACAGTTTTCTCAGGCAAGGAAGGATTAATCCCCTTAGATGGGGTGCAGAGGTTGATACCACTGAGAATGGGGAAGCCTCTTCCACTGGCAGAAACGTCTTGTTAGAATTCATGAACTCAATTTCTTCTGCTTTGTCAGGGTCTCCCAAATATCTCCATCCCAACTGACAGGATTCTATTATTTTCCATTTAATGCCCTCATAAATCACATGAGGCTTGGAGTTCTACTTGCATTGTTATTCAGCCAGTAACATAATGAGATTCCACATTTAATTTTCAACAATCCCAGTCCTGTGGCTGCAGGAGATGAGTCTCTTTCCAAGCACACACAGAAGATTTTAGTGTATTTATGTGCCACTGGAGCTAGGAATTCAAATTACTGAGTTCATTCTTTTCTTTCACCAATTTGTCCAGTGATGTTAGGAGCGACAAGTCAGCCTCATAATACTCATTAGTTTTCCAAACATGTTTATAAATAGATTTTTAAACTGTTTATATACACATTTTCCCAGCTGTTTATATACACATTTTCCCAGCTCCTTGCTTCTTATAAGTGGTTGATTAGGAGTACTCAAAGGAGATATTTCGAATATCTCTGTTGCCAAATCGTGTCCTAGATCCTTCCTGAAATCTTTGATACAGGAAATAGAATTGTGAGATAGTTACTTTTATGTGTCAACTTGACTGGATTAAGGGATACCCAGACATATGGTAAAGCACTATTTCTGGGTATCTTTGTGTATTAATTCTTTTTTTTTTTTTTAGAGGTGAGGAACTAGGATGTTGAAAAGTTAAAAAAGGAGAGAAGGAGAGGAAGAAACAGGAAGAAAAAGAGGGAGAGAAAACAGGAATATTGCTTCATTCTAAAAATGGGTATTAATAATGGCCCATCAATATTTTGTGTATTTAAAATGGAGAACTCATAAATATTTATTGAGTTTACTTGTTCCGGATCTGAGTTGAAGTCCTGGATATCCTTATTAATTTTCTGTCTTGTTGAGTCTAAATCTCGTTATGGGTCTTATGCATCTGGGTATTAAGATCTCTTATTGTTGCATTGATCCTTTTACCACTGTATCTTTGTTGCTTTGAAATCTATTTTATCAAATGTGAGAATTGCAACTCCTGCTTTTGGTTTATTTATTTATTTTTGCTCTCCATTTGGTTGGTAAATTTTTCTCCAACCCTTTGTTTTGAGTCTTTGTGTATCTTTGGATATACTGTTAGGTTTTGGCTGTATCTTTTGATTGGGGGATTTAGTCAATTTAAATTTAGGGTTACTGCCATTTGATGTTAACTGGCTATTTTAGCCATTCGTTGATGTAAATTCTTCTTTATGTTGATGCTCTTTACTTTTTGGTATATTTTTAGAAAGGCTCATACTGGTTGTTCCTTTCTATGTATAATGCTTCTTTCAGAAGTTCTTGTAAAGCAGGCCTGGTGGTAATAAAATCTCTGAGTACTTGCTTGTTCATAAAAGATTTTATTTTTCCTTCAATTGTGAAGCTTAGTTTGGCAGGATATGAGATTCTAGGCTGAAAGTTCTGTTCTTTAAGTATGTTGAATATTGGCCCCCACTCTCTTCTGGCTTGTAGGGTTTTCACTGAGAGATCTGCTGTAAGTCTAATAGGCTTCCCTTTATGGGTAACCTGGCCTGCCCTTAGTATTTTCTCCTTCGTTTTGATCCTGGTGAATCTAACGATTATGTGCCTTGGGGTTGCTCTTCTTGAGGAATATCTTTGTGGTATTCTCTGTATTACCTGGGGTTGAATAGTGTCCTGCTTTGCTAGATTGGGAAAATTTTCCTGGATAATATCCTGAAAAGTATTTTCCATCTTGGATTTATTCTCTTCATTTTTTCTCTATTCTTGTCTTGTCGTTTTATTTCATTAAGTTGGTCTTCAACCTCTGATATCCTTTCTTCTGCTTGATCCATTCTGCTATTTAAACTTGTGCATATTTCACTACGTTCTCGTGTTGTATTCTTCAACTCTGTTAGTTCATTTATATTCCTCTCTATATTGTCTATTCTTTTCAGCATTTCATCAAACCTTTTTTCAAAGTTCTTAGTTTCTTTACATTGGGTTAGAACAAGTTCTTTTAATTCCCAGAAGTTTCTCATCATCCACCTTCTGAAGCCTACTTCAGATAATGGAACACAGTCCTTTTCCATCAGGGCTTGTTCCGTTGCTGATGAGGAACTACAATCCCCTGTAGAGGGAGAGGGGTTCTGATTTTGGGTATGCTCGGCCTTCTTAGGCTGGTTTTTCCCCTTTATTATAAATTTATCCATCTGTCATCTTTACAATTACTGCCTTTCTAATTAGGTTTCTGAGTCAACGTCCAATTTCTTGATTCCCAGTGCTGGGATTCAAGCAACCCACTGCGCCGGCCAAAATAGAAACGATAAGACTGATGGTGCTCTTCTGCCCGGGAATCTCTGGTCTGGCTTTCTTCTTGAGTCCGCAACAAGCGGCTCTGCTTTCCCAGAGCTCCAAACACTGGTCAGTAAGGAAACCAGTCCCATTTACTCTGCATGAAGAGCTGCCGCTCCAAGGCACCGGCAAAACCGCTGCAGCACAAGAGTTGCGCTGGCGACCCATGGGGCTCCTCCACTAGAAATCTGCTGGTCCGTAAGCGACAAAAATTTGTCTGAAAGTGTGGGGTCCTCTCTTTTTCTGAGCTTTCACTGGGAGTTACAATCCTGAGCTGTTAGTGATCAGCCATCTTGGATCTATTTGTTCTTGTGTTAATTCTTTTTCACACTGCTATAAAGAATACCTGAGACTGCATAATTTATAAAGAAAAGAGGTTTAATTGACTATCAGGAAACTTACAATCATGGTAGGAGGTGAAGGGGAAGCAAGACATGTCTTACATGGTGAGACAAAGAGCACACATTTTTATTGCATTTTAGGTTTTGGGGTACATGTGAGGAACATGCAAGATTGTTGCACTGGTACACACATGGCAGTGTGATTTGCTGCCTTCCTCCTCATTACCTATATCTGGCATTTCTCCCTATGTCATCTCTCCCCAACTCCCCCCCCCTGCTGTCCTTCCCCCATTTCCCCTTAACAGACCCACACTTTTAAAGCATCAGATCTTGAAGAACTCATTCACTATTATGAGAACAGCATGGAGAAAACCACCACAATGATCTGATCACCTCCCAACAGATCTCTCTCTCTCCACTTGTTGGGATGACAATTCAAGATGAGATTTGGGTGGGGACACAGAGTCCAACCATATTAGTCTGTTAGGGTGTTTCTGGAAGAGACTGGCATTTGAATTAGTGGATTGAGTAAGGAAGATTCACCCTCATCCAATATGAGTGGGTAACATTCAGGGGCCAGAGGACCTGAATAGAACAAAATGGAAGAGGAAAGGTGATTATGTTCCCCCCTCTGAAGCAGGGACAACCTTCTGCTGACCTTGAGCATCCAAGTTATTTGGCATTTGGGTTTCAGAATTTACATCAGCATTTCTCCAGGGAGTTAAGCTTTTGTCCGGACTAAGATTTACATTACTGGTTGCCCTGGTTTTCAGGACTTTTTACTTAAAACTGAGTTCCAGATGACCTACTGTGGGACTTCTCAGCCTCCATAATCATGTAATCCAACTCCCCCTTATGTATAAATTACATGTGTGTATCTATCTGTACATATTTATGTTTACATGTATATGTGTGTGTGTGTGTTTTATTGCTTCTGTCTCTGTAGAGAAACCTAACTAATAGAAGTCGTTAGCATTTTTAAATCTAATCATATTAGAGTGCCAAATCCAGGATAAAATTAGAAAACTCATTCTTCTAAACACTGCGATAGCTCTGTTACAGAGATTCTGGTCAGTTATGTCTTTGTTCTGATCGGTTTCAAAGAACTTATTTATTTCTGCTGTAATTCCATTATTTACCAAGTAGTTATTCAGGAGAAAGTTGTTCAGTTTCCATATAGTTGTACAGTTTTGAGTGAGTTTCTTAATCCTGAGTTCTAATTTGATTGCACTGTGGTCTGAGAGACTGTTATGATATCTGTCATTTTGCATTTGCTGAGGAGTGTTTTACATCCAATTATGTGGTCAGTTTTAGAGTAAGTGCTATGTGGTGCTGAGAACAATGTATATTCTGTTGATTTGGGGTGGAGAGTTTTGTAGTTGTCTATTAGTTTCACTTGCTCCAGAGCTGATTTCAAATCCTGAATATTCCTGTTAATTTTCTGTCCCAATGATCTGTCTAATATTGACAGTAGAGTGTAGAAGTCTCTCCCTATTATTGTGTGGGAATCTAAGTCTCTGTGTAGATCTCTAAGAACTTGCTTTATGAATCTGGGTGCTCCTGTATTGGGTGCATATATGTTTAGGACAGTTAGCTTTTCTTGTTGCGTTGATCCCTTTACCATATGTAATGCCCTTCTTTGTCTTTTTTGATCTTTGTTGGTTTAAAGTTTGTTTTATCAGAGACTAGGATTATAACCCCTGCTTTTTTTTTTGTTGTTGCTTTCCATTTGCTTGGTAAATATTCCTCCATCCCTTTATTTTAATCCTATGTTTGTCTTTGCATGTGAAATGGGTCTCCTGAATATAGCACACTGATGGGTCTTGACTCTTTATCCAATTTGCCAGTTGGTATCTTTTAATTGGGGCATTTAGCCTCTTTAAATTTAAGGTTAATATTGTTATGTGTGAATTTGATCCTGTCACTATGATGCTAGCTGGCTATTTTGCCCATTAATTGATGCAGTTTCTTTATAGCATCAATGGTCTTTATAATTTGGTATGTTTTTGCAGTGGCTGGTACCAGTTTTTCCTTTCCATATTTCATGCTAAATTGGGTTCCTCTAAAATCACTCTTGCACTAGAGGGGAAAAGAAACAGGACCAACCAGATATAGAGGTAAAGGTTTCAGTCCAAAGAAACAGGATCAATAAATATACAATATATACATATAAAGACACACACACACACACACACACACACACACACACTTGTACCTGCTTATCTATAAGTTTAACAAACTGTGGATCAAACATACTAAGAAAAATGCATTTGTACGGAACATGTACAAACATCTTTTTCTTGTCATTATCCCTTAATAATACAGTGTAACAACTCTTGTAGCATGTTTATGTGGTACTAGGTATTATAAGAAATTTAGAGACAATTCAAAGTATACAGAAGGATGTACATAATTGTATACAAATACTACCACATTTTATAACAGGATCTTAAGTATTTGAGAATTTTAACATCCATGGAAGGTCCTGAAACCAATCACCCACAGATACTGAGGGACAACTCTACATACATAGCAGTTAGATACATTTTTAATGAGACATTAGCTCCTATGATTATGGAGACTGAGAAGTCTCACATCCTGCCATCTGTAAGCTGGAAACCCAGGAAAATGGGTGATTTGTTTCCAGTCTGAGTCCAAAGGCCAAAGAACCAGGGTGACCGGTATTGTAATTTCTAGTCCAATTCTGAAAGCCTGAGCAGGCTAAGTTTGAAGATCTGAAAAGCAGGAGAAACACTAATGGTGTGAGTCCCAGTCTTAGGGCAAAAGAAGACCAATGTCCTAGCTCAAGAAGTCAGGCAGAGAAAGGGAATTCTCATTGCTTCTGTCTTTTGTTCTGTTTAAACTCTCAATGAATTAGATAATGCCTACTCACGTTGGGGAGGGCAAACAACTTGCTTTCCTTGGTCTAGTGATTCAAAAGTTAATCTCTCTTGGAAACAGTCTTACAGACACATCCAGAAATAATGTTTAGCAATATCTGGATATTCATGGCCCAGAAAGTAGACATATAAAATTAACCATCACAGCTCTTCCAAAAATATTACATGAATTATCTATTTCAGTGCTGAATGATACTATTGTTTATTCACCTTTGACTAAACTCAAACACAAAGTGATTAAGTACCTTGACCAAAGTCACATAGCTGTGTCAATGGAAGAGCTGGGTTATGAATGTAGTCAGGGTAGGTCTGCAACCTGGGCTGTTACCCTATAAACTCTACCCCTAATAAATAATAAAATATCCCACACTGACTACATGTTTGCCACTCAACAACCTTATTCTAAGTGGTCCAGATGTTTTAATATTTTTTTAAAAAAAGAAAAAAGTGAAAACATAAAACTAAAGCATGTTAGGACTGTTACGCTCCATGTGGAAGGGATTTCTATTGCTTTCATTACAACTTTACTCTTTTGAGACATAAATTATTCTCCAGCAATTTTTATTTTATGGATAGGTAGGTTATTTTAGGTAATCTTTCTCACCCTCTTTATTTTCTATTGTTGGTGGAAGGGTTCATTGGATTTAAATGTAAATGAAACCATCATGGAAACAACAGGAAAGAGATATCTTAGAATTAAAATAAAGGCCACATAAGCAGAGGCTGGAAAGCAAAAAATCTAGTCTAAGAAAATAAAACAGATTTAATCTATTCAAGATATCACCAGTAGTACCTCTGCGAAGACAACTGTCAAAGTTGCCACACCTAAAGTTATCACAGCTATTACTGCCACATTCACTGTGATGGCCCAGCAGACAAGCCTCTCCCACACTCTTCAGTGGAAAGTGAGCAGCCACACGAAAGGGTGAATGTCCTATTGGTTAAGACTGGGTACGTGTCTGGCCCTAGCACCTAATGAAGTAGCTGCTACCTCTACTTCTGCAAGAGGTTTTATGTGAGACATAAATAATTGGCATGAAACTCCTTCTCTGTTAGTATATAGATATTAACAGAGGGGTGTTTGGCAAGCAGCCTTGCCAGGAAACACACATGTGCCCAAACAACAAAAGTTCACATTTAATATGTGGTTGTTAACTTCTCTTGCATTTCCATGAGATTTACAAGGTCAGAAAATATTTTACAAATAAAAAAAATTATCATTGTTAACTAAATGGTTTTTAATTTTTTAGAGAATGGATGAATGATAAAAAGTACCTTTCTTACCAGAAATTTATAGAATACTCCTACCAAACGAACAAGACACATCTACTAGATACATAAGGGTAATAGCATCCTATACAGCATAATTCATATCTTATACAATTCATAGTTAAAAAAGCATTTTACAGTTTGCCTTGACTATCATCAAAATTCAAGAGAAAACTGTATTTATACTGAAAGGCAGCAAAAATGTTAATATATTGTTTATGCATTGTTGACACCATGTACTATTTCCTTCAACATGAAGAACGACAAATTGCAAATTACATGACCTGTGAAATACACTGTCATTTACCACAAGCCTTCCTTCATGAGTTTTATATAGTAGGACAAATAGGCTGTCAAAAGAAGAAAGACATGACTTATAAAACTGCCATCTAGTTGAGAGGCAGGTTCTTGTATGAACATTTGAAAAACAAATAAGAAAGTTGAATTTTATAGATATATTTTTTTCATGTTCATGAGTACTAACTCTAAATCAATAGAGGGAAAAAGTCATGCAGTAAAGAATATCTATTTTGAAAATGTGAAGTTAGGTCATATTTTGATTCATTTTGGATTTGGGCTTGAATTTGCAAAGGAATGGATTCAAAATGAAAAGTTTAGACATGTTTCTTCTTTTACTTGGAACCAAATGAAGAGAGAAAAATGGCCGTTGAACAATTTGGAGTGAGAGATGCATTAATCGATTCTTTCTGAATGACTTTTAAGAAATCTTTCAATAAAATTTACATAATATTCAGAATTCCACAGTAAGTTAAAGAAAAAAAAATGGAACTGGTAAGTTAAAATAGCACAAGAGAAATATGAAAGTCACAATCAATTTTGAACTCATTTTATGATGCTATGTAGAAAAGTGTAAACAAATAAATAATGTGTCTTTCAATATATTAGTGTATAGTGTTAAAAATGTTTGAGTCAGAAAAATTCTTCCTATAATAGAGATCCGTGAAATTTTATATGTAAGTTCTGCTTTAATCAATTTACAAAGAAAACTCTAAAATTGTTGGGAATAAATTTAATAAATTCATTCATTATTTTAACATTCTGAAGAAGAGATTTAACAAGCCAAACAGAACCAGAATTCAGTTTATTTTATTGACTTAGAAGAACACACATGAATTTTGAAAATTTAAAACACACTTGACTCATGTCCAATGCTGTGGGCAGAGGTTCTGATCTTATGTAATTGACAAGCCACACCAAACTTATGACTCTCTAAAATCTTAATCACTATTAACCTACTATTGACTGGAAACCTTACCCATACCATAAACAGTTGATTAACATATATTTTATATGTTATATGTGTTATATACTATATTTTTACAATGAAGTTAGAGAAAAGAATCTTAAGGAAGAAAAAATGTATTTACTATTCATTGGGTGAAAATGGATCATCATGATCATCCTCATCATCTTCACATCAAGAAGGCTGAAGAGGAGAACAAGCAGGGGTCTTGCTGTCTAAAGGTGGCAGAAGTGGAGCAGGTGGAGAATGTAGAAGGGGAGACAGGAGAGGCAGGCATACCCATTGATATTTTACTGAAAAAAATTCATGTAAGTGTTCCTGTGGCGTTAAAATTTGTATTGTTCAAGGGTCAACTGTACAAGTAAAATTGTTTCAGAAGTAGCTCCCCGTCCTCTTTACTTTGATTACTTTAGAGGTGTGATAAACTTACAGACACGTTTCCAACCATAAATTCCACTTTTTGTTAGATTTCTTAAGGTGGTGTTCATATTCTAATCATTAATTTGGATATCACAAATATTCCACGTAGAGAGGCAGGTTTCAGTCCTATCCAGGGCACTGAGTTTGGTTGATCTGTAAGATCAGAGATTGCTTGTGATGAAGTTAAGGGCACTGCCAGAACAGAACCAATAGGATGAAATGTCAGGTTTGGGAAAACTTAGAAAACTGTCAGTTGCTGTAAAACCATAAACGTGGTTGCATCACCAAAGCATCAGGCACATGGTGGTCCACGGCACCTGGAACTCAAGTAACACCTCCATCATTTTATTTCAATCACATTTTGATTTTTTTTTAGTTCTATTATTAGGGACTTCTGATTTTTTTTTTTTTTGTTTACGTAGGATGAACCTATCAAAGATGCCATACAATTTTCAAAACTGCCTTTATATTTACTGTTGGAATAATTTGTGTAATTCATTAAGTAATTTTTTTTTTAAATTTCTGGAGATTAGTCACTAGGTTCATAGTTCTTTTTTTTCCCCTTCTTTTGTTTCTCTCCAATAAGAAAGTTTTATCTACAGACAGTATTTTCATGTTTCCATGTGCCTTATATTTGACCCAAATATTAAACCGCTATATTTTGTCAACTGGAGTTATTAAATCTGTCTCTTTCTCTTAATCATGCTGCTTTAATTATAAGATAAATTATACAGCAGTTGGAATGGGGGCAGCTTATCAAAAAAATACTTACTAACAGATGAAGGGAGCAAATGGGAATAAGCAATTAAGAGAAATAGAGCTATAAAGAAGAGTGCAGGAGTACCAATGTGGAAAGCAAGCAATGCTCTTAGGGCTAATGTATAGTACAAAGGGAAGAAGTACATTTAGGAGAGTCCCTTTTCACTCATACTCCACCTTCCTTCTCATACCCCTCCCACTAGCTCAGGCTTCCTGGAGCAGGTGTGGCTTTAGCCCAGCAGATAGTGGGGGAAATCACTAACATTCCACAGGATGAGGCTGGCAAGCAGAAAACTGCCTCCTCAAGTGTAAAGGAAACAGGAAAAGCTGCATTTGGGTGAGATGTGCAGTTGAACCTGCAGGAAAGGTGGCTAGCATATACTCAAGGCTATTGAACTTGCTGTCAGGTTGACTTCAGGCCCGGAGAACTTGCTCTCAAGTTGACTTCAGCGATTTGCTGAGACTTACTCTAACTTCAGTGTTCTGAACATCAGGTAAGCACCTCTGTGACAAAACAAAAAACAAACAAACAACAACAAAAAAAAAACAACAAGACACTGGGGGACAAGAAGCCCCTTCCCCCTGCAATTCCCCTCTAGTGTTCTTTACTGTCAAAACGTAACATCTTCTAGCTGGTAATATAAAAAACAAATTATTAATAATTTAGTACTGAAAAATCATTCATGACTTAATATTTCTCTTCAGCCCAGGCATTATCATTAAGGACACAGAAATGGACAAAGATTTCATGAGAAAGATGTCAAAGCAATTCCAGCAAAAGCCAAAATTAACTAATTAAACTAAAGAGCTTCTGCACGCAAAGAAAATAATGAACAGAGGAAACAGCCTACAGAATGGAAGAAAATGGTTACAAACTATGCATCTGACAAAGGTCTAATACCTACCATCTATAAGGAACTTAAATTTATAAGACGAAAACACATAAAAAAGTGGGCAAAGGATACGAACAGACATTTTTCAGAAAAATATATGAATTCAACCAACACTCATGCAAAAAAAAGCTCAACATCACTGATCATTAGAGAAATGCAAGTCAGTACCACAGGGGATATCATCTCACACCAGTCAGAATGGCTATTACTAAAAAGTCAAAAACAACAGATGCTGGTGAGGTCAAGGAAATAAGAAAAGTATGTTTATACATTGCTGTTTGGAATGTAAAGTAGTTCAAACTTTGTGGAAGTCAGTGTGGTGATTCTTCAAAGCCCTAAGAACAGAAATACCATTTGACCTAGTAAACTCATTATTGAGTATAATATCAAAAGGAATATAAACTTGCCTATTATAAAGACACATCCATGCACATAGTCACTGCAGCACTCACAGTCACGATTGCAAAGACATGGAATAAGCCTAAATACCCATCAATGATAGACTGACAAAAAATATATGGTACACATATGCCATGGAATACTATGCAGCCATAAAAATGAGATAATATCTTTTGGCAGGAATATGGATGGAGCTGGAGGCCATTATCCTTATCAAACTAACTCAGGAATAGCAAACTAAATAGTACATGTTCTCACTTTTAAGTGGGAGCTAAATGATAAGAATACGTGGACACATAGAGGGGAACAATACTCACTGGGGCCTATCAAAGGGTGGATGGTGGGAGGAGGAAGAGGATCAGCAAAAGTAACTAACAGGTTGATAAGTAACTAGGCTTGATACTTGGGTGAGTAAATATACAATAAACCCCCATAATACAAGTTTACCTATATAATAATCCTTCACATGTACCCCTGAACTTAAAATAAAAGTTTTTTTTTAAAAAAAAGGCTTAGAATCATCTGAAGCAGGCTGAAAATTGTATATTATCACAAAGACAACAGAGAGAAACTCTATCTTAAGCAAACAGAGAAGGTGAAAAAACATATGATCAAGGTATTGGTTTCAGAAAGTTATGAAAATATCCATAGATTAATGCCAAATAAAGTAAAAGAAAAACACCAGTGAAGATAGAAACCAAAATTAATAGAGTGAAATCCAAATATACTGTTGAGAAAAATCAATAAATTCATTTTTATTTGGTATGCTACATCTTTATATTTATATAGTTTGTAAGTATCTATAGCTTCTATCCAATTGTCAAAGAAGTCAGCATCTCACATAAGACTACAAAGCATTGCATTATGTATCTATATGTTTTATTTTATTTTAGAGTTGATGCAATAATTGTACATATTTAGGGGGGACAGAGTGATGATTTCCTGTATACAATGTGCAATAATCAAATCAGTGTAATTAAGACATACATCACCTCAAATATTTACAATTCCTTTGCATTGGGAACATTCAAAATACTCTTTTCTAACATTTTAATATGTACAATCAGCTGTTATTAACCATATTCACACTACAGTGCTCTAGACTTGTAGAACATATTCCTCCAAATAGCTGTTATTTTGCATCCATTAAAAAAACCTCTTCCTGTCTTTCCTTCCCACTTCCCTTCACAGCCTCTAATAACCAAAATTCTATTCTCTACTTCTACAAACTCAGAGCTCTGTTTATTTAACTCCCACATAGGAGTGAGAACATGCAAGATTTTATTTATGTATTTGTGTGTGTGTGTAGATATATATATATAGAGAGAGATAGCTATATATATCTATAGACATATATAGATATATCTATAAATATATACATCGATATAAATCTATATAGATATCTATAGATATATACATGCATGTATATATGGATACATGTATGTATACCTATATCTTTATCTCTACCTATATCACACTTTCATTATCTATTCATTTGTTGATAGATATTTACATTGATTCCATATCTTTGCTATTGTGATTAGTGCTTCAATAAGTGAGAGGGGGCAGCTATCTCTTCAATATACTAATTTTCTTTATTTTGGATAAATACCCAGTAGTGGGATTGCTGGATCCCACTACTGATACTTCTATTTCTAGTTTTATGAGAAACTTCCTTATTGTTTTTCATAATGTCTGCCCTAATTTGCATTCCCACCAGCAGTATATAGGAGTTCCCTTTTCTCTGAATTCTTGACGTTTGTTACTCTTTTGATCGTATTTATTCTAACTGGGGTGATATCTTATTGTAATTTTGATTTACATTTCCCTGATAATTAGTGATATTGAACTTTTTTTATATATATACTTGCCCTTTGTATGCCTTCTTTTGATAAATGTATATTTAGATTCTTTGCCCATTTAAAAATTGGGATTATTTGGGGTTTTATTTTTGAATTGTTTGAGTTTGTCATATATTCTGGATATTAGTCCCTTACCAGATAAATGGTTTTCAAAGATTTCCTCTCATCCTGCCAGTTATTTCTTCACTCTGCTGATTCTTTCCTTTGATGTGCAGAAGCTTTTTAGTTAGACATAGTTTCAGTGGTATCTGTTTGCCTTTTTGCCTTTTTATCTTACCCGTAAAATCTTTGTGTCCTGAAACATACAATTTATCTTTTTTTCTAGTTATTTAAGAGTTCTGGGTCTAACATTTAAGTTTTTAACCCCTTCTGGTTGATTTTTGTGTATTGTGAGAGACATGGGTGGTCTTCTATTTTCCCAGTATGATTTATTGGAGTGTGTGTTCTTTCCTCATTTGATGTTCTTGGCGTGCCATTTGCACATCAGTTGGCTCTAAATATGTGTATTTATTTCTTGATTCTGTATTTCGATCCACTGGTCTGTCTGTTTTAATATCATTACTATGCTTTTTTGGTTGCTCTTGCTTTGTGGTATATTTTGAAGTCAGGTAGTGTGAGGCCCCACCTTTGTTCCTTGTATTCAGTACTGTTTTGACTATTCAGGGTTGTTTGTGGTTTCATATGAATTTGAGGATTTCTTTTTTTATTTCTGTGAAGAACGACACTGGCATTCTGTTAGTGATTGCACTGCCTCTGTAGATTGCTTTTTGTAGTATGGTCATTTTAGCAAGATTAATTCTTCCAACTCATGAATATGGGATGTCTTCCCATTTGTTGATATCTTACTCAATTTTTTAATCAATGCTTTGTTGAACAGTATGTTGTTCTTATTGTAGAGATGTTTCACATTCTTAAATTTATGTCTAGGCATTTAACTATTTTTGTAGCTACTCTAAATGGCCATGATTTCTTTTCTTTTTTTTTTTGAGACGGAGTTTCGCTCTTGTTTACCCAGGCTGGAGTGCAATGCGCGATCTCGGCTCACCTCAACCTCCGCCTCCTGGGTTCAGGTAATCCTCTTGCTTCACCCTCCTGAGTAGCTGGGATTACAGGCACGCGCCACCGTGCCCAGCTAATTTTTTGTATCCTTAGTAGAGACGGGGTTTCACCATGTTGACCAGGATGGTCTCCATCTCTTGACCTCGTGATCCACCCGCCTCGGCCTCCCAAAGTGCTGGGATTACAGGCGTGAGCCACTGCGCCCGGCGGCCATGATTTCTTAACTCAGAAACTTCATTATGGGTGTATGAAAACACTACAGATTTTTATAAATTGATTATATATCCTGCAATTTTACTGAAGTAATTTATCAATTCAGTTTTTATTTATTTGCAATCTTTTGGGTTTTTTTTTTTGAGCCTTTAGTTTTTTCTGTATATAAGATCATGTCATCTTCAAAGAGGGATAATTTGCCTTCCTCTTTTCCCATTTGGATGCCTTTTATTTCTTTCTGTTGTTTAATTTCTTTGGACTGAATTTTCAGTACTGTGTTGAATAAGCATCATGAAAGTGGGCATCATTGTCTTGTTCAAGATCTTAGAGAAAAGGCTTCAGCTTTTTCTTGTTAAATATGGTGTTTGCTATGGGTTTCTTATATATGATCTTTCCAATTCTTAATGTAACACTGCAGAGAAAAGAGAAAATATATTTAAAATAAATATAACTTTAAATTATATGTTTATATAAAATGTAAAACTTTTCCCCAATCTCACATTATATACACAGTTCTATTCCAAAGAAACAGGATATGGAAATGTAGAGCTTCCAGAAGATAATTTTGTTGAATACCTTCCTGACACAAGATAAGGCGATGCTTTATTGAAGAAGATATTTAAAGCACAGAGGGAAAATTAAATATTGATAAATTACAATAGATTCAAATTAAGGTCATTATTATTTAAAATATACCACTAAAGAAGCTAACAAGCAAACTGCAGCATGGAAATAGATCTTTAGATATTTACAGTACATATAACTTATAATGTTTTTAAATACAGAGCATTTATATATTTACATGCACACATCCTTGTTTGCATGAATACACGAGTGTATGTATATATATGATAAAAAGAATACTTGCTTAGAGATTTTCACAAAGAGAGTATTCAAAATGACAATAAAAATATGCATATAGTTTAAAGATCATCTGTCTTCAAGAAATGCAAAATAAATCCATAAACAGAAACCCATAAAACCTGCAAACCCAAAATAAAAACACACCTGATTGTTTATATTAAATATTGGATAGAATGTGGAGTACCAATCTCTTAGACAACATGTTGAAAAATTATTTTGCTTCTGAGCATATGTATTTCCTATGATGCAGCCATTTTATTACTAAGTTTATATCCATCAGATATGTGTACAGATATGCCTTAAGACATAAGTTTAGGAGTGTTCTTGGCTGACAAAATATGGAATTATCCCATATTCTCATCTAAATTAGAATCGATAAATATTACGGTATATTTGCACAGTAAAATAATTCATAGTAATAAACAGGAACAAATATCTATAGAGTTACAAAGTCAACACTGAAAAGACAATATTGAACAAAATAAAGGGAATTTAACTCATACTGTACAATTTAATTTATATAAGGCAATAACCAGCGTAAAATAGTCTAGGGTGCTAGAAGGTAATATAGTGTTTAATTTTAGAATCAAGAGTTGGCATGCATGGATGAAGAGAAGGAGTATGATTCTAGGGTGCTAATAATAGTCTATTTTGTATATGGTATACATTTTGTCTTCATTTTTTGTATATTTTTGTACATATTTGACTGTATTAGTCAGGGTTCTCTGGAGGGACAGAATTAATAGGTTAAATGTATATCAAAGGGAGTTTATTGGGAAGAATAGACTCATGATCACAAGGCAAAGTCCCACTTAGCTATCTGCAAGCTAGGGAAGAAAGAAGCCAGTAGTGGCTCAATCCAAGTCCACAGCCTCAAAAGCAGGGAAGCTGACAGTGCAGCCTTCAGTCTGTGGCTGAAGGCCTGAGAGCCCCCAGCAAATCACTGTTGTAAGCCCAAGAGGTGAAAGGTAGAAGAACCTGAAGTCTCTTGTCCAAAGGCAGGAGGAACCAAAGGAAGTATTCAGAATGGGAGAAATATGAAAGGCAGAAGACTCAGCAAGCCCGCTTGTCCCACCTTCTGCCTGCTTTCCTCTAGACATGCTGGCAGCAGATTGTTTGGTACTGCCTCCCACCTCCACCACATTGGGAGTGGGTCTTCTCCCAGTCCACTGAATCAAATGTGAATCTCCTCTGGCAACACACTCACAGACAAACCCAGAAACAATACTTTACCAGCTATCTAGGCATCCTTCAATCCAATCAAGTTGATACCTAAAATTAACCATCACAATGATACTCCAACTAAAATGATCGGTTCTGGGTTGTTGTTTTTTTTTTTTTAATTTTCAGAGATCAGTAAGAAAATAAAAGTACACTGAGTGGCACCTATACTTGAATTTCTTGGACCACATATGAAAAATGTTTCATCTTTTTTGCCTGTAATTCTTGAAGCACTGCTACATCCAGAACCATTTCTTTAGATGTCAAGATAACCAATATATCTGATATTATGGACTGTATGTTTTCATCCTTCCAAAATGGAGGTGGTGAAACATCTCAACATTTGAGTGTTGAAATCCTGATTCTCAGTGGATTTGGTATTAAGAGCTGAGGCCTCTGGGAAATATTCAGGTCACGGCAGTGTAACTCTCATGATGAGGTTAGTGCTCTTCAAATAAGAGACTGAAGAGAGTTTACTATTTTCTCTCTGTTTCTCTGTCTCTGCCATGTGAAGACATAACTGTCTTCTGCGAGCCACTGGCAAGTCATGAAAAGTGCCCTCACCAGATACCAGATCCACCATCAGCACATTAATCTTGGATAAATGTTGGTTGTTTAAACTACTCAGTCTGTGGTATTATGTTACAGCACCAAAACTAAGATATCTGTCCGTGGGAAGAGCAACTGTAACAAGTTGCAGAGGGAAACTGAATGTTGAAATAATGTAGGGGAAGGACAAACACAGAATTCAGCAATTGCAAAAAACGTTAGATCTAAAATTACCGACTGTCATGCTGGTAGGGACTGTACCATAAGCATAAGCATGACCGCCACCTTGGTTCCAAGCTGAGCAGTGGATTTGTTGGTATGAATTACTTAATTATTTCTAAAAGTTTTATTTTTGATCACAAATGTCATATGAGGTCATTACTGAAAAAGAAAATAGAAAGGAAATAGGATAAAATCAGAAAAACCAAAGCTTTTACAAACATTAAAAAACTAACTTTTAAAGTGCATATATAGTCTAGATTCTATAGATTATAACAAAAATTGTAATTTAAAATATGATAATATAGTATATATAGATTTTACATTATTGAACACATATATAAGACTTCATTTTTCTTTTAAATAAGATTGTCTTGGCCACATTTTGCTCTTTGAGTTTTCATATACATTTTCGATTCAACTTTTTAATCTTCACACAAATACACACACAAACATACACACATACACATAAACTGTGCTATGAAACTTCTGGCAGTTTTTGGTCTTTTAACATGAAATACATTAAATGTCCTTTGTTCTCACAAATTTTCTCTTTGTCTATATATATGTAATATATATGATGCATTGATACATATGTAACAAGTAGCAGAGATATATGTAACATATATAATGCCATCACAATATTTCATGTATTACATATATATCATATATATCAATGCAACATATAGGCTAATCTATGTTACATACATAATATTATATATATACAAAATCATATACATATATATGATATGTGTATAATTATTTTAAATGCATCAGAATAATATACATTATAGTATAAGAAAAACTATTATCCAGTAATTTCAAAGTTCTGTTTCCCACCTCTAGGCTTTCAATATTAAAAACTGTGATGAACAATTCTATGTATAAAGTTGATCTAACTTATATTTGCAATGTTTTAGTACACTGTCTATAAAGTGAATGGTTACAGCATGTCTTACTTCGTTTGTGCTGTTAAGAAAACAAAGAAAAAAACTGAGACAGGATAATTTATATAAAACAGATATTTATTTTCTCACAGTTCTGGAGACTGGAAGGATCAAGGCTCCAGCAGGGCTGTCAGGTGAAGGCCGCTCTGCTTTCAAAGGGCACCTTATTGCTGCATTATCTGAGGGGAGGAATGTTCCTGTCCTCACAGGGCCTGCCAGTAGAAGGCAGAGGAGCAAACCAGCCAATTGCTGCCTGAGCTCTCTTCCCTCCCCCGCCCCCTCCCGCCCCCAGATGGAATCTCACTCTGTTATCCAGGCTGGAGTGCAATGGCACGATCTCAGTGCAACCTCCACCTCCTAAATTCAATCGATTCTCCTGTCTCAGCCTCCTGAGTAACTGGGATTGCAATGCACCCACCAGCACACCAGGCTAATTTTTGTATTTTAGTAGAGATGGGGTTTCACCATGTTGGCCAGGCAGATCTGAAACTCCTGACCTCATGATCCAGCCACCTCAGCCTCTCAAAAGTTTGAGAT
Organism: Callithrix jacchus; assembly: GCF_049354715.1. Classification (NCBI taxonomy): domain Eukaryota; kingdom Metazoa; phylum Chordata; class Mammalia; order Primates; family Cebidae; genus Callithrix; species Callithrix jacchus. Next base: position 177,062,479 of record NC_133503.1, on the reverse strand, counting down.
TACGGATGTGAGCTATCATGCCCATCCTGAACCCCCTTTATAAAAGCCCTTATTAAGAGCCTTAATCCCACTAACAAAGAGAGGAACACCTCTTAAAGGCCTCACCTCCTGATATTATTACATAGAAAACACCTAGAATTAGAGATGACACATTCAAACCACAGGAGAGTATGCGTATTATTAAAGTTAGTGGTAACTTGTTTTCTTATATATATATATTTAAAACATTGTCTATTCTAACCATGAACTTAGATGGTTCTATCACAGTCTATTCCAAGGAGAGAATGTCATCCAATTTTTCTTTGTTCCAAAACATCATTTAGGTATTATCTTTCAGACTTTAAGAAGAAAAGCTCTTGCAGTTCTCTCTGTGTGTGTGTGTGTGTGTGTGTGTGTGTGTGTTTGTGTGTTGAGGAGAAAGCAAGAGAAAGTGAGGCAGATAGAAAGAGAAATGGGTACAGTAAGAGAAAGAAAGAGATAAACTGAGGATTGAAAAGACAGTACAACTATATCTTCTTTTTTAGTTTTAGTAATGCATGTTATAATTTCATAATTTCATAAATTGTTGTTTTCAGTTGACTCAGATAATGCACATAATTTTAGGGCTAACATACAAGATTATTTTTAGAACTGTATGGACTAGGTTCTTTTACAGCAATTACCATAATGCAATAATTTAGGAAGTTTTTCTAAAAGTACAAACTTGAGTAGATTAACAATAATTTCAAATTTTCTTTTCCTTGGATGAAAGCTTCTTTTATAGTGCAAATATATTTTAATTAGAAATTTACATTTAAAAAATCACATTAAAATAAGGTATTTTTACTGGCTTCAGCCAGAGGGTAAATAATATTAATGCTAAATATGTATTTTTCAAGAAAAGATTCAAATGAACTGTGACATTTCTTTGTTTAAGTGCAAAGTTCCAATGCTTTGCAATTGTCCTTTGAATAAAACTTGAATCACATTTTCTTTATTCCAGCATCAAATCTGAACATTTCAAGAGGTAAACAGTGAGTCTTTGATGCTTTACTTCAAAGCATCCAAAGGAAATTAATCAAATTAACATCCTCTTTTCTATTGGCAACAAATTTTTTTTTTTTTTCTGCTTTGGATTCAGGGCATTTCACAAGACCTTAATGAGTACCGAGAAGAGGGAAAAAAAAGTATCAAATGGTGGTATTAGGAGATTGCAAATCTAGTCAAATGCCTTTTTTAGATCAGATGATTGGGAATGCAAATGAGTGAAGTGGGCCCCAGGTGTCTTGGAAACACTGCAAAGTGCACTGCCTCCCGAAAGGTGGCAGCTGCTACTCAGCAACCGTGGATCTTTGCCACATTGGAATTCAGAACCAGGTTTGGCAGATCTTTCAATGTTTCTAGAAATGACAGAAACATGTATTTTATTATGAACTCTCTCACTTTTTGAATGCTGGTGTTAACAAAAGAATTACTTGTGAGCCCAGCAAAATCAGTTGGAAAGCTCCTCCTTGTTAAGTGAACAGAATGTGACTTTGAAAAAAAGCATTACTTGACCCCAACTATTTTAATCAACGTCTTTAAAAGCATTTTGAAAATATTTAAGGGATAATTTTTTATGCCTGTTTTTTGGGGAGGTAACATGAAAAGAAAATTTTATCATCTACCAAAACCATTGTTGAAGGACCAAGGAACTTAAAGAATTTCATGAATGTAAGCTTCCTTATCTATTTCTCTATAATTAAATAACTGTTTCTCATTTGAAGTGGAGGAAGGATACTTGAGAGATTGTTTAAGAAGACAGCGCAATTTAGGTACTATCTGAAACACGGAGAGATTGCCTTTCAAAGTGTTATTTGCCTAAAATATGATCTCTTTCTGTATCTTTTCTAACCTCTCTAAAGGAATTACCAGTGTTTGCAAAATCGTTGCTGTAGGCATAGGTAAATCATATCAGCGTTATAGCCAGGCATTCAGATCCTGAATCCACGTTCTGATGTTACTATTTCTCTTTGTGTATATTACCAAACTCCCTTGGAGTCTCAGGTTCCTCATTTTTTAAAGTAGTAGTCATTATGCTACTTACCTCCTAGGCTTGTTATGAGAATTTTAAAATGAAACCTTTAAAGCCATCAGCATAACAACTGGGAAATAAAGAGTGTTCTCTGCATTTTAGCACTTATTACGTTGTTTGAAGTCACTTTATTCTTCTAGTTAATGTAGAAATACCATTGTCAGTGTCAAAAGACACATCTTTCTCTTAACTGAAAGTTTACACATCTATAACAATTTGCTTCCTGGGGAAAAAATAGTATTTTTAGTCCCTGCTGCACATATATAATGTATTCTATAAGATTACCCTACCCCATCTCCAATACTTTTAAAATTATTCTAAGATTATATTATATGTGGTATTGACAACTATCTGGTTGATAGACAAAATTGGATACACTGGAACTCAGAGAAATTGTGTGACCTATCTAGATCCATTTTTTTTTAATATGGCAAAAATTACTAGAACAAAAATGCAGGATTTTGTTTTGTTTTTATTATATATCTCTATCTGACTGTAGTTCAGTCATTTTCATTGAAAATATAGATAAGTAAAAAAACTTAATGCCTTAATGTGCAAAATTTTGAATTTTATGAATTAAAAATTTCTGAATTTTAAACTGAAAAGAAAGGGACAAGTTAGCAAGAAAAGCTACTGTTTTTATAAAGAAACAAATTTTGTCAGTTAAGGTATAGTATGACAAATGGCTATCTACTTGTTAACCAGTTCTACATGACTGACATAGTTTGCATTCACATCCAGATTTTTTGGTATTTCAAGATCTAGTTTTACACATTCAGTTAACATAAATGATCAATAAAAGATAGTATTTCATGAGTATTACAGTTCAAATGTTTCTCCTTTCCAAAATTCATATCGGATTTTATCTCCCATGTAACAGTGTTGGAAGGCAAGGCCCAATGGAAGGGAAGAACCCTTGTGACTGGATTAACGCCGCTGTAAAAAGGGCTTCTGGAAGTGTGCTCGTCCTGTTTCTTTTAATTCTGCTATGTAATGATGCAATTAGAAGGTCCATGCCAGGTGCCAGTGCCTTGGTCTTGGACTTCCCAACCTCCCAACTGTGTGCCAATCAATTTGTATTTATTCTAACTTACTCAATCTCAGGTATCATATCAGCACACAGAAAAAAAAGATTAAGAAAATGAAGACTATGAATACAGATAAATTTATTTTGGCTTCCTCTAAATGAATATTTTATAAATGCCACATTTTCATAGTATTAGAAGTTTTTACACTTGTAAACAGTGTCCTTGTGACATTGATGATTTGAATATATTATCTTGTTTCTTTCTAATGAAGAAAGCAGTGCAGTGGCCAACGTTTTTGAATTAAGGGAAGGTCTCTTACCACTTGACATAGATTTCATTTTGAAGGATGATATTATGCTAAAATAATATGAGATTTTTCTTTATTTCCTAAAAAAATGAGAAAAAGAAAATGTTATGGAAATCATCATTTTACACTGTACTCAAAAGAATAAAAGTTATATGCAGAACCTTGAATTGCTTTTTTCTCTCCTCAGCTCCTAGTGTAGCTTAGTATTCTGAAGATTGGAAACTTCAACTTCACACAATACATCCAGCTAATGAGATTGCAGAAACATTGTGCTCTTCATCATTTCCTTATCAGCGACAGTCAGTCCATTAAAAGTTCTAACCCCAAGAAGTGAATTTTATTTTTAAGCTTTGCATTCTGAAAACTGTCTTCCCTAGACTGTTAATAGATAAGATGAATGTCACATTTGGTGACAGTTCACAACACTTACCCTCTGCAAACTGTTTTGAAACCAACAACAGACCTATTATCTTCTTTAACAAAGGTGTTTTATGGAGCTATTTAGTGAAGTGTGAAATTCTGAAAGAAGTTCTACTTTTATTTACCTGTTTTTGTTTCTTTACAATGCATTATAATCTGCATAATGTTTGTTTGTGGTGTACATCTTAATTGTATATTTTCAGAAACTTGAACAGATTTACTAAAAGCAATCTTCCTTTGGATCCTGGCACATTTTGTCCTTTTAAGGACAGAAGGGTGATGATTCATCTTTGGATGCTTAACTGTTTAACCCAGGATAAGGTAGACATACTCACAATTGAAAGCTGGAATTGTGGGCTAATCAAAATACCCTTTCTACAATTACTGTGAGCCAATTTAAGAAGAGAAATTTAACAAACTACAGCCAAAGATGTGACTTCACCTCCTAACAAAGAAAGTGGGAGGACCTTTACTACCAGCTTGAGATCCCATGGGAACGAACATAACTGTAGGCCAAGGCATATAGGGAAAGTTAGTCTTAATAATGAGCTAGTTTTATAAATATGAAGGTCTACGTGTGCCTTTCTATGGATTTGTTACAGGAAACGGGGAAACGGGTCCCCATCCAGACCCCAATGACGGATTTCTCTTCCTGGATCCAGAAGGGGCATGGTTTCAAAGGCAGGATTTTCCCAGCTCCAGAGTCCATCTGGGAACCAGAGGGGTTTCAAATGTAAACTTATTTGTCCGGGTTCCCCCTGCACTGGCTAGGTAGAGAAAGCCAGCTGAAGCTCCTTTGTCCCAAAAACCCAACTGAAGGCGTCTCAGAGTAGGGGGCTCTGTAACTCAGAGTTGGGGACCAAGCAGCCAATCCTGTATTAGAGTCAAAGATCAATCACTCCAGAGGAAGTTTGAAAGAACTCCTCTCATTGGACGAGAACATGAATGGGGAGGGAATAACTCAAGGGTTAAAACTCCCGCTGCTCCTTACCTATGTGGATTCCTTCTCTGGGTCCCCTCCCACGGCAGAGTGGGAGCTGTCTTTCTTTTTCTTTCTCTCTCTAAGAAATTGCTTTTTCACAACACTGTGTGGGTCCATGATATTTATTCCAATGGCAAACTCACTGTGCTTCTGTGGCCCCTTTCCCCATTCTTCTGGGTTAGCAGGGTCAAGAACCTGTTCAGAACTGGGAGCTGAGTATGCTCCCCTGGTTACACCAAGAGAGCATTTTTGGATTCATGCAAGAATTCAGAGAGATTCTGCAGTGCAAAATGAAAGCAAGTTTATTAAGAACGTAAAGAAATAAAAGAATGGCTACTCTATAGACTGAACAGCCATGAGGGCTGCTGGTTGCACATTTATATGGTTATTTCTTGATTATTTGCTGAACAAGGGGTAGATTATTCATGCCTCCCCTTTTTAAACCATCTGGGCTAACTTCCTGACGTTGTCACAGCGTTTGTAAACAACTGTCATGACACTGCGGGGAGTGTAGCAGTGAGCACAACCAGAGGTCCCTCCCTTGACTATTTTGGTTTTGCTGGGTTTTGACTGGCTCCTTCATTGCAACGTGTTTTGTCAGCAAGGTCTTGATGACCTGAATCTTGTGCTGACCTCCTATCTGACCCTGTGACTTAGAATACCTTAACCATCTGAAAATACAGCCCAATAGGTTTCAGCCTCGTTTTACCTGGCTCCTATTTAAGATGGACTTGCTCTGGTTCACAGGCCTCAGACAGATGGAGTCAGAACAAGTCAAAAGAAGAACTGAATTCAAATCCAACGTGCATCCTTAACAAAAGGCTTCAGAAAATAGTAGAAAAAATCATCTGAAACAGTTTCACTTTTGAGAGAAATGCCATATAGCCACTGATCTAGCTAGTCCTTAGTAAGTATGGGAAAGGAGGGCAAAAATCTAGACTTCTGGAGCTGCAGTCAATAAGGTGTGTCTTTGAGATATAAAACAGCCAAGGTCCTAATCAATTTATATTTATGATGATTTGGTGATACAAAGATACAGAAATAAATATCCCTAGATACCGTGATACAGGAATTGATTCATAGTACATAGAAAATTGGACACACTGAGCAATGTTGTGAATAAAGACAAACACACGTAGTGCTGAAGAGATAAACTCTGCTGTATTGTGAGGGTTAAGATTAAAATCCATTTACAAAATGTAGCAAAAAAGGGTTCACTCCCTTTGGAGAATTCCAGCTACATTTCAGGACACTAAATAGAAACAGTAATGAAGACATATTTGAATGAATTGTGCTGTATTGAAGTGGAATTATTTTCTACCTTTAGTGGAAATGGCTGCCCTAATGCCTCAGGGGCTAGGAGCACTGAAAACAGATTGGTAGGGTAGAATTATCAAGTAAATTTACTCACATTAGAATATTATTTTGATAGTCAACACATTGATGATTTATTCCATATGTGGTCCACATTATGCGGCTTGTTTTATTTAATTTCTTTAACATATGAGAAGAAGCTATATGTTCTCCTAATGTATTAGATTAAGTGTATGAATAAATTTAGCCAAATATATTAGATAGATTAGGTGTCTTTCCCAGGATTATGAACTAGAACGTATTGGAATGAGGGTTTGAAGCAAGGCAATATGATTTATAACACATGTTATCAGGAAATAAGTATTACTGATTTGGGAGATCTGTTATTTGATACTAAGAGACTCAACCAATCCCTCTAGGCATGGAGGAAAAGCAATTTATTTTTCACATAAAAACTTATGTGGAAAAAATCCATTTTGTTTTGCTTTTTATTTTTATATTCATTTATTTAATTTATTTTCTGAGTTGGCGTCTCACTCTTTTGCCCAGGCTGTGGTACGGTGGCACAATCTCTGCTCACTATAACCACCGCCTCCCAGGTTCAAGTGATTCTCCCACCTCAGTCTCCAAGGTAGCTGGGATTACAGGCATGTGGTGCCACACCTGGCTGATTTTTGTATTTTTACTATAGACAGGGTTTCACCATATTGCCCAAGCTGGTCTTGAACTCCTGATCTCTGGTAATCCACCTGCCTCAGCCTCCTAAAGTGTTAGAATTACAGGCCATCATACCTGGACTACCTTGCTTTTTTAAGTGAACCTACTCTACATACAATTTTAACTTTATCTTTACGATCTACCACAAAGATACTTATAATGCTGTTCATAATTCAAGATGATTTACATAGATTTATATAATGTTTAGTTTAGTTAAAACATGATCACCAGACTATGTCTATGGATAATAATAGACAGTTGATAAGTTACATTTCCTGCGTTTAACCTAGATTATAAATTTTAGAACAACAACAACAAAAAGGTTGCAACACCCATTTGAACAACAGTAACTTCCTTTTACAAAGTCCATGCTAGGTGTAACCACCCATAGATATAACTGTATGACATTTCATCATCACAGGTTCTTTCTTGCTTTCTCCAGGAAACAAATGGAAGAGATATTGAATTTTAGAATAATTAACTATAGCTAAAACTCTTTATTATGTGTCACCAGGCTAAGTGATATATCCATAATCTTCAACTTTGTCCTATATCTTTACAACAAAATGTAATGATTAAACTAATGCTTTCACAAACCAATGCATCCTCTAAATCACAATTGTCATTTTTTCCTTCAAATGGTGTCTTACTATAACATCTTTATGACTTATGACCTGTGCTTTAATAACAGTTAAATCCAGACTGGATCAAAGTATTTGATCCTGAAAACATTTAATTCTACATGTGGCTTTCCAAAATACCATGGCTTTCTTCTCCTCCCTTTTACTCATCTCTCTCCTTGCCCTTAGGTGCAAATGTTTTCAGCAAGTATCATGCTTGTTTAAAAAGATCTTGTTTGGATTTGTATTATTATTTTGCCATCTCATGTACTCCTTAAAATTACTTAACAAACTGCGAGTCCCCACACATGTACCTTGTTTCTAAGGTCTCATTGTAGATGACATAGATGTTTTATGACATCTAACCCTGATATGGTTCATAGTGATTCCTAATATAATATGTACACAATATCTCCAAGCATCTCAAGTATAGACAGTACAGAAAAATTTAGTGAACCAAAATTTACAATTAGAATAGAGAAAAAAAACTGGAACAACGTGCTATGCTTACCAAACAATATATCTTACAGTACTCTAGAATACCTATATTTCAGTGTCTGTACTTGTCACTCCTGCGGGTGAAATCTCGGTCATATTGGGGTCACCACCTGAGACACTGATCACCACCTGCAGAGATCTGTCCTGAGGATAATAACTCAGTGATGAATGAATGAATACATTCACATGCCACTAATCTGAGCACGCTAGAGATGGTCTTCAGCTGCTTTCAGATTGCGGCTAACCGACCACAACTCCTTGTAATTCTCACATTGATTCCGGAGAGATTTAATGTCAGAGATTCTAAGTCAACATGCTTGTGGATAATTAACAGGGCTAAAAGAGTGGTTTTATGAATGATAAACACTTTGGTCTCTGGGGCCCAGAGTAAACACCATTAATGGGTAATTCCCCTTTAATCTCCCCCTAGAGGACCATCCAGCACAAAGTTAACATGAGCAAACAAACTGGAGTAGAGACAAAGGAATGCCGGGTAAACAGACTTAACTGGGAAAGCTTTTATTGTCCCTATCTTTTACCCTATGCTAATGTGATGAACTGGCTGTCTTCAGTCCATTCCAATAAAACATTTTGGCCTTCCAAAAGGTTTGAGAGTATAATCTATATCTTCCCTAATATTTTCCTAATATTTTGCAAGCTACCCCAAATTAATCTCAACATGTGGGAGTATGGTAAATTCAGTGGTTATTAAACTGGCCTAGCCAGATTTTGATGGCTAAGTATAATCTCCAATTGGGCATAACTAAGAGGTAGGCTGTCTTATCTACTTAATTTGACATAATTATCCAATATTCAATTAGATGCATCAGTCTCTTCCCACTGATAGTCGTGTTTTCTATATACTGGGATTTTTAATTGGTTGATCTTTATTCATTATCTTTAAATGTGACTGTTTAATGTAAGCCAAAAAGATATGGTTTTATAGTATATTATGGTAGCCGCTAGGTCAAATACTAATTTAAGCTGCTTTTCACATTTACAGTATAATTTTAATCCTTTTATTTTCAAGGATATTTTGGAGTATAGATGGATTGAGATATGCATTCTTAACTATGTATAGGTATGTGTACTACCAGTTATACTTTCCTTTGAATAGTGTTAAACATTGATTTAAACTTTATCAAATATAAAAATACTTTTCTGTAAGCTTAATTGCTATTTAGTAAACAAACTATTGCTATTTGATCTATGCTCCGAAAAATGCAATGTCCATTTCAGCCTATATCTGAGAACAGGTTAAATGCTATCAGATAATTAGTTGATTTTAGATATACACCTAATTCCTCACTAAACCACTCTGTATAAGCCATTCTATGTCTTTTTAACATGGTAGGTTTTAAAAAAGTATTCATTATTATTGTACTGTTCAGTAATTTTTCTTATCAATTAGTCAAACATTTGTTAATATATTATTCAATAGATTTACTAATGTATTCTAATGAAAATAACTGATTGTATGTAATTAAATACATTAATCATTAAGAGCAATTCCTTATCATTTTGCAATTTCCATGTCAGTAGACATGAAGCTTTTCCCATCAAAGATTTTTCCTGAAGAGATCTGGCAAGACTTTATACAATTTTTAAACTAATATTTTAATACATATCGAATAACACTACTTTTCTGTTGTTTAAATCACTTTTGTTTTTTACTTATATATTTTTCTATACTGAATTTCCTGATGCTTCCTTGTTTTTGTTTTTTTATGAAGTTATTAGTCATGTGCAATCATAAGAGGGGACACAGAATAGTCACTGGAAAACAAAACGTATTATAGTAGCATGATCAGGATAGACGGAGTGACAGCATGCAATGCAGGGGGCCACATGAGAGGAGCGTCAATGGCACAGGCTCTACTGAGCAGCGTTACTGAAACACCAGAGGTTTGGACTAGGTTCGGTTGCTTGCCGCACAGAAAGCCAACCACTGAGTCAGCAAATATTGCCAGGGAGGAAGGCTTATTCAGCTGCAGCTGAGGAGATGGGAGATTGGTTTCAAATCTGTCTCCTCAACTGACTAAAATTAGGGGTTTATATACAAGGGAAGAAGTGTAACCATGTGAGGTAAAATGGGAATTGAAGATGGGTAAAGAAGAGGAGTTACTAAACAGGAAGTAGGTGGACAGTTAGGGAATCATAATGGGTGACAGAGTCTGGATTTTCAATGTCCAGATGCTGTCATCTGATGAGTTTCAGTTCCTTGATACTCTCTGGGAGCCCCTCTTGGTTGGTTTCCTGAGAAAGGGACTCAGGTAAGACAAATGTAACATTCTCAAGTTTTAAGACTGGGAGAATCAATTTCTATGTTCATTCAAATGAAACCATAAACATCAGTTCTATGGGACAATTGGGCTAGTGTCACAGGTAGGGAATTGAAAGAGCATGAGGACCCAGCGGTAAGTGGCTTTATTGGGGGTTGGTGTGGTAAACACAAGCAAAAGGGGCCAGACAATTTTATTGAGACATTTGAATATCACTAGGCCACAGCCATGCGAGGGCAAGAAGAGGGGCTTGTAGCATGTGTCAGCCCTATCATGCTGGTATATACCTGGTTACCTTGGTGGGGTGTTCACAGCCTGTTAGTGTGAATGTTGAGACAACAGGAAAATATAGAGGTTTAAAATTACAATAGTTTATACAGTTTTTTTCTTAAGTGATTCAAAAAGTAAGAAATTTTGTTTTTTGTTTTAAAAGCTTTTTCCTTCTTTTATTTATAAAAGTCAACACATAGTAATCATTTTTTTCTGTCTTTTTAAGTTTTTAATGAAATATAGCATGTGTAGAAAATTGTGCCTGTATCATAGACCTCAGTGGATTCTATAACCAGAAGATGCTTGTTTAATCAGAGTTAGATCAAAAACAATGTAATACCATCATCCCAGAACATTCTCATTTCAGTCACTACTCTAGTTAACTATTCACTTGATGTCTAAAACCGAAAGTTAGTGTTGCACTTGTTTTGTATTTAGTATAAATGAAAATATGCATTGAGTACATAGTGGATAGTTTATTCTCACTATGTTACTATTCCTCAATTAACCTAGGCCTTCTCCTGTAGCTGAGCATTTGGGTAGTTTTTAGTTTTAGCTCACAAATATTCCTGCTATGAATATTCTCCTGCATGTCTTTTTTGAAAATACTGATGCGCTGTTGTTGGGTTTAGGTATGTAGATAGGCCTGGAATTGTTTTTTGAAAATGAGTATGTTCACTTTTTGTAGATACTGCAGATAGTTTTCTGAATCGGCCTTCTGCTTAAGTTTTGAGGCACATAATTTCATTTGATATTTATGAGAAACCTAAAAACTCAGCTTTTATTTTCTTAAACGTTCCAAGATATGCATTTTGCTTTTATAATATTTTTATATTATTCAAATTTCATTATTAATTACCACTTAATAATGTTGTATTAGCAAAATGTGACTTAAAACTTCATTTTTACATTTTCAAAATTGGTTGTAACTTATTTTTAAATGTCCAAAATATGTTAGAAACATTGGAAACAGTTGTTTGATACATTACAGTGAAAAGTACAGAGAAAAATCAGTCTACAGTTTAATAAATCCCTTACATTATTTTTTTCTATTAGGTTTTCAGTGTTTTCAAGTTTTTTTTTTCTCCTCACTATTATACTGTTCTCTGTTAACTTCTCTTTATACTTTTAATATTTTTTTTCATAATCTTCATGCATGTCATACAGCATTCAATGGTTTCAGGTTAATCATAGCTCTGTTTTAGACTGTAATATTTGTCTATATCAATTGACATTTCTTCTATTCTTTGTCACTTTTAAAAAATATTCTACCTTATATATAACTCTTTATTACTTTGTCAAAAATTCACGTAATTTGGTTTTAATTGTCTCTATATTGGAAGATCTTTTGACTTTTAATTTAAAATATTAGACTTTGTTTTGGTTCAGAATTTAATGAAAAATGTTTATTGCTGTAACATTTATAACTATGTTAATGTTCCGTTTGTCTTATGGCCTCTATAGAGACTGTATTTTCATATTTTATCTGATTTTCTTAACAATGTTTTTAAATCTCACTCAAATCTACTTTTTGACTTTTATATGTTCATTTTAGCTTGTTTTTTCCGTGTGAACATTGTTTTCCTGTTTCATAGATATTACCTATTTTTATATGATTATGAACAGCAAAAGATTTCTTAAAATTTCTTCTAAATTTTTTATTCTTTTATCTAACACATATGCACTAAGCTCTCATTATGTTCTAAAAGCTGTTCTTGCTCCTGGGAGTAGACCAACAATTGAGACTAACAAAAATCACAGCACTTGAGAAGTGTAAATCCTTGCAGGGACAGCTGGGGTGAGGGGGTGGGGGCAAGCAATAAACAATACAGAAAATAAAAAAGAAGTAACGTAGTAGATTAAGATTGATATTTGAACAAAATTGAGCAGATCAAGAAATTTTCAGAGTGCATTGGGGCAGCTGATTTCCCACAGTAGTTAGGCAAGGCCTCTTTTAGAAAGAAAAATTGAAGGAGTAAGCTAATTATGTGGGGGAAATCATATCCAGACAAAATAAGTATCTTGTTCAAAAGCTCTGAATCAGAATTTGTACAAAAACACATATCCCGGCCGGGTGCGGTGGCTCAAGCCTGTAATCCCAGCACTTTGGGAGGCCGAGGCGGGTGGATCACGAAGTCAAGAGATCGAGACCATTCTGGTCAGCATGGTGAAACCCCATCTCTACTAAAAATACAAAAAATTAGCTGGACACAGTGGCGCGTGCCTGTAATCCTAGCTACTCGGGAGGCTGAGGCAGGAGAATTGCCTGAACCCAGGAGGCGGAGGTTGCGGTGAGCCGAGATTGCACCATTGCACTCCAGCCTGGGTAATAAGAGTGAAACTCTGTCTTAAAAACAAAACAAAACAAAACAAAAACAAAAACAAAAAAAACCACATATCTTTATCTGTGACAAAATGTTATTTCCACATATGTTTGCATAGTTATACGTCAAAGCATCATTTTAAGGCTAATACAGTCATTGTTCCAATTACTGCAAATGAGAGTAGAAATACATTTTCCTCCTTTGGATGAACTTAATCTGAGTAATTCATCAGAGATATTTAAGGTATATGATGACCTGCTATTTATTAAAATAAAACATAAAGAGCCGGTTAAAATAATTTGAAATTGATTTTTTAATTATTAACTTAGAACCACTTTGTATGCTTCCAATTAATTTAGAAGTTGCCACTCAAAGGAATTTAAGTAGCATTTGATCTTCAGAAATAAGGAATGCTTTGCTAAGTCATCATAAGCTTTTTAAATCACTCTCCTTTGAAAAGAGAAGAACGTGTTCCTTTGTGTAATCCAACTTAAACCCTAAAGTTTTGCATTTTGTTCAAAGGAAGTTTGTTCAATTTTCTTTGCAAAATAAATATCTCTAGATGCACAGTAATTTGACAATAGACTAGAGTTTTACCATGTTTCACAGAAAATTAAAAATTTGCTATACCATTTAATTTGCTGTAAGAATGATTAGAGCTTTGATGTTCAAAGGACAGGTCTAAAAATATTAAAGCAGTCTCAAAATGAATGTAAAGTTAAGTTAAATAAATAAATATTTTATTAGCAACTTTAAGTAAATGTTCACAACTTAAAATCTATGAATATATATATGACATAATTAATTTGTTTAAAATAGTCTGATTTGAACCTTCAATGCTGAATTTCTATGGAAATATTACCCTTAGAACATTTAATAAAAACACCCACATATGTCACTTAGAAAAGGACGAGAAAAAAATGATTGCAAACGCTTTAAACGCTGTGTGAGAAAAGCATTTTTACTAAGCTACCCTAAATAGGAAACTTTGTTTATTGTATACTTGAGTCTTTATTGGGTGAAAATTAATTACAACTTTGATGCTTTGCAGACAGTACCTTTGTTTGTCTTTCATATACTTTAATCTGACTTTACCACCTTTCTAGCAATGGAAGATCCCCCAATACATTGTATTAACAAGTAAATAAATAGGGTTTTCCATCAAAGTTCTCATTTCATCTCAGAATCCAACACATTTTTTATTCAACATCTTACTATTTTTTTCCAGCTCCAATATGCTATCTAGTATTTTCTTCTGTATTTTAATTATGCCATTTCTGAATATACTGCTTTTTCTCTAGCATATTTCCAAAAATCTTGTAGATTTATTTTTCAAATTCATGCTGAGGTATCAAAGGGAATGGGCTAAAGTTACCACCTAAAGAGTCCCTCAATGCTTTGATGTAATGTCTCTTCTCACAGTGATCTACAGACAAGATTCTCACTTTTATGTTTCTCCACTAGAGAAACAGTGAGAATGTTAGAAAAACTTAGAGAAAAAGTTGATCTCATTGAAAAATTATTAACAGTTACAAGTATTGACTGACTTACTCTAATATTTGAGTTCATTTCTCCTTTGAAACCAAAAAGTGTTTATTTCTTTTGGTAATCCAACCTGAAGACTAAAAAAATCTACATTTAGTTCTATATTGGTTTGTTATATTTTTGGCAAAGCAAGCTTTCCCAATATCATAAAATATGTCTATTTGACTGAAAAAATAAAATGGTTCTTAATTACTTACTCTATCTTCTCAAGTTAATAGCTATTCTATAACACTGCCATTAAAAATAACATCATATACTTTTAAAGCAGGACAAATCTTTTATCATCCTTCAATTTATATATTTATGTAAGGTCATATTTTGCCAACAATCAGTGACTTTGAAGGAAATTGCTATTGGGCAGTTTAGAACACTTTCCGGACTTTTTAAGAACAAAAGAATAAATTGGAAAAAACAAAAATTTAAAAAAATCATGTTAATTTTTCTCATATACTGACTCAATGTCTCAATGGAATTTATATTGATTTCAAGTGCTATGGGAAAAATGACACTCTGAATATTGCAAAATTTATTTCAAATTGAAAAGAAGATCTTGAAGATGCTAAAATACAAGCAGTGTTGACATAAACAATCTGGCTTAATAGTAGCCAATAGCTGAGATAGATCTGTTTAAAGTGGAACAATTTTTAGCAGGTAATTCTCTATTTATAGAACCATCTACCCATACACACAAACAAAAGAATGCTCACATTCTTTACCTGTGCTTTCAAACACAATTTAGCTTTCCACAGAAGTGTGAAACTGTCCGTGTTATGACAACTGTGTTATAAAGATTAAAAAAAAATGTCACTTTGATGTTTTCAAAAACAAAGGTGCATGACTCAAGACATGTAGTGTCTGCCTGATTTTATGCACTCTCTTTGATGGCTACTTGTATATGAGACAAGCCTGGATTCTAGTGCTTCAGTAGCGTTTCCTTACTGCATCTGTTTTATTATTTTTACTAGGACAAACTGCTTGCTGTATTTTTCTCTTCTACCTTAAGGGATACTCTGAAGCATTGTACACAAGTAGTGTAGAGGTTAAAAAAAAAAAAAAAAAAAAAAAAAAAAAAGGTGATTTAGTAACAACGGAATCAGGCATATATATTCTTTATACTTCTAATCTTTAATATTCTTAAAAAGATTAACTACTACTTTGAAATGCAATGATTTTATTTTGTTTATGTTATGTCTACTCAAAACTTTGGTCTTATAAGCTAATTAATGCAATATTAAGACCAAACACATCAGACAGACTATTAATTAGTTAAGCTAAATATTTAAGGAGAAATTCCATTGACCAAGAGAAAGACCAAATATAAGGTTCTGTTGCTACTTAGAAATAAAATACGAGACATCTTTTCACTCTCTCTCATAAAAGTTATATATACACATATATATTGTTTATCACTTATGAATGTATCAGATTCTTTGTACAAAAGTTGGTTTCAAATTGATTAAAAAATCTGTCATTTTTCTTGCTAGAAAAACTCTGACGTGGCCTACAAGTTATTATAGATCTCTTTGTGGCAACCATTCTATGGAAGGTGGACTTTGCTAGGTCTCCCCCTGTTACATAGAGCAGCTCCCTATTGTGTTGCTAAAATGTTATGCACCAGTTTTAAGACAAATGGCTTAATATCGCATAACTGTTTAAGAAACAGACTTTCCTGGGGAAACAAAAACTTACATAGAAAATGGGCCTGCTTAAAAATAAATGAGGCCAAATCAAAACCACAATGAGACTCCATTTCACGCCCGTTAGAATGGCTATTATAAACCAAATCAAAACAATTTCTAAGAAAACTAAAAATAGAACTGCCTTTCAATCCAGCAATCCCAACAAGTATTGGTAAGGATGTGCAGAAATTGAAATCATTGTGCATTGCCAGCGGCAATGTACAATAATGTAGCTGCTGAGAAAAACGATATGGCAGGTCTTCAAAATATTAAACAAAGAATTACCATATAATCCAACCATTCCACTTTAGAGAATATGCCCTGTAGAATTAGAATCGAAAGCACAGATTTGAACAGATATCTGTACATCCATGTTTACAGAAGCATTATTCACAATATCCAAAAGGTGGAAGCAACTCAAATGCCCATTGACACATGAATACATAGGCAAAATGTGACGTAAACATACAATGATACATTATTCAACCTTAAAAGGGAGATTATTCTGAAAAATGTCGCAACATGGATAAACTTTGAGGATATGCTCTGTGAAATTAGTCAGTTACAAAAGGACACATATTGTATAATTCCACTTACATGAAGTACTGCTGGATCCAGAAGGCAGATAAGTGAGGGTCCCCAGAGAATGTCTGACCCACACCACAAGTGTTTACATCAGAAGTGCTTGTGCACATGAAACGTAAAAAAATCAATTTAACCATTTTAAGTGCATACAGTTCCACAGTCTTGTTTGCACATGCCGGCAACAGACTGGGGCCCGCTTGCACGCTGGGAGCATGGTGTGGAGCGATGGGAAGTTGGTGCCTTGTGCAGTGAGGAGAAGCCTGGACTCTTCAGCTCTTGTGTGGTAGCCTGGTATTCAATCTGTGAGGTGGGAATCTGTTGCCAGGACTGCTTTTATTCTTTTTGTTGTTGTTGTTGAGAGAATTTATTTTAATAAATTCTACTCTCCTTACTTTTCAACATGTCTGTGTACCTAACTTTTTCCTGGTCATGGAACAAGAACCTGGGTTTAGCTGAGCTAAGGAGCAAAATTCCTGCATTGGTACCAATAGTAATCAAATTCATAGAGACAGAAAGTAGACAGAGGCTGGGGCAAAGGGGATTGGTGCATTATTTAATGAGTATGGAGTTGCAATTTGGGAAGAGGCAAAAGTTCCATAGATGGATGATAGTAATGATTGCAAAATAATATGAATATACTTAATGCCACTGAACCGTATGCACTTAAAATGGTTAAATTGATTTGTTATGTTTTATGTATATTTTACCATGATAAAAAAAAAGAAAAGAAGGCATGGGTTTTTCTTCCATCATTGCCACACAGAGAGATGTACAGCCAAGTGAAGGCGCTTCTGGGCTCCTATGGTCAGTCTGATTCTCCTTGGAAAGACTCACTCCTGGTGTCTCTTTTCTTTTATAGGTTCAAACTTGAAAGCTTGTGAATTTGGAATATGCAGACTGCTTGATGCCAAGAGGTATGAATTTGGGATGCCACCTGCCTGTAGGCATTATGTGGGCAAACCAGATTCCCAGCATCCAAAGACAGCTTGAGACCCATAGGATTTTATAGTTGCTTTTGTCAAGAAGTAAAGCCACATTTCTCATGGGAAAAGTGAAGAAAGTTCATCTTCACAGAGGAAGGGGAGGCCCCTGGCCTCAGTGAACTCCTTGTCTGTTTCTCTAGATGAGCCACTGAGAATGACACTTCCACCCATTGTTTTTCATAAAGATGGACTTTTCATAAACATGGCATGTGGGAAACATATTGTTTTAAAAGTATAACACTTTGCCAAAATAACACGTGAAGACACTGATCAACTCTGTCCTTTTCCCATTCCTATTTTACCATTGTTTCTGTTTTCTCTTGATTTCTATCATAATGAAGACTTTAAATTTCCTTTTATCTTTGTGATTGCTCCTGCTAGTCAATTCTGCCTTCTGTGAAAACCCTAAAAAATATTTTGCAGTCATCCATCCTCATATTTTTTCTCTTATATATGATATAATTATATTTATAAATGTAGGTATTTTAAAAATTACAAAGATGTTTATTTGCAATGGTGATTTAATAAGCTTATTTTCTCTTTCTCCAGAAATACCAATAAAATAATATTTAATAATAAAATGACACAAACCTACAAAGGGAAGGGAACAGGAGAGGAAAAAGAATGAACAAGAAATAAAAAAAATTACTGGCACAAAACTGATAAAAATGTATTGCCTGAGTATAGCAAAAGAAGCGGAAAATATCTCCTCTTAGAAGAGGGCTTACAGGCTTTATATTTGATAACTAAATATAGAAATTTTACTAAGTTGTAAATAAAATATTGGTATTTTGAATGCAGTGATAGAAAAACTAGAACACTTACAAAACATAGAATAGCAGATTTCTCGTCAAAAATACAAAAGTTATAAGGCAAAAAGTTTTAACAGTATGGCTCTAGAACCAGCAATATTGGCATCACTTTGAAAATGATTAGAAATTCAAACTCTTAAGACCTCCCCAGATCCACTGACTTAGAAACTTTATTAGTAATCTGGTTTTTATAATTTGTTTTTTTAATTTGTAATTTTTATGTTTATTTTTGTAGAGATGAGGGTCTTGCTAAGTTGCCTAGGCTGGCTGATCTTGAACTCCTGGGGTTCCTCCTACTTTGGCCTCCCAAAAGTAGCAGTCCAGGTTTTAACAGACTCTCCAAGTGATTCTCCTGTGTGTTTATGTTTGAGAACCAATGCCCCAGGACAATGAGGTCCTTACTACCTGATTTAGAGCCAGGGATATTTACTAATTGATTGATACCTTTTCGAAGATTACAGCTCTGGTTTAATACAGATATGAGAATAAATAGAATTTTTATTTTAAGATGACTCAGATAGTGTTAACTGGGAATGGATTAAATTGAAAATTTACGGAATCTGGGCCAGGCATGGTGGCTCATGCCTGTAAGCCTAGTATTTTGGGAGGCCAAGGTGGGAAGATCACTTTAGGTCAGGAGCTTAAGACCAGCCTGGCCAACATGGTGAGGCCCCACCTTACTAAAAAAATATAAAAATTAGCTGGGTGTGGTGATGCACACCTGTAATTCCAGATACTTGAGAGACTGATGCAGGAGAATGGCTTGAACCCAGGAGGTGGAGGTTGTCATGAGCCAAGATTGCATTACTGCACTCCAGCTCGGGCAACAGAGTGAGACTCTGTCTCAAGAAAAGAAAAGAAAAGAAAAGAAATAAATAAATAAAAAGCTTTACTGAATCTGAAATTTTTGTGGTCCAGGCAAAAAGTGCTAAGTATCTAATATAGGGAGATAATTGGGAGCTCTATAATTTCTGCTCAATTTTTCTTTTAAATTGCTCTAACAAGCGATCTATTAATTTTTAAAATGTACTGCATTTTAATATGCAGTGGGATACCTTAAACAACATGAATGGATACTTACTAAGAAAATGATGTTTTAATCATTTATTGGCTTTTAAAAAATATATTTGTAATAGAGATTTACATCTTAAAATATATCTTTTGCTTTAAAATGGTGGCAGAACTACATAACTGACAAATTTGAGTGGATTATATTACTTTCACTAATTGCTAATACTAAATTATCTCACTAGACCTTTCAACACTGTATTTGTTTTCTGTTTTTGTTTTTTTGTCTTTTTTTGCATATTGCCTTTATTTTGCAGAAAATGTTTGCTGATTGTCTTTGGCTATTTCGTCAGAAGAAAAGTATAACCATTGTAGATTTACAATACAAGATACAATTACATATACTCAAAATAAACTCATTCTAATGGACAGAATGGTGAAATTTCCATTTGAGCTAAAATCTGTTGTTCTTCACAATGGATTGATTATATCATTTACAGCTCAATTACTATCTGAAAAGTATTCTAAAGCTATAAGAAATAGAATTAAAAGTGTACTTTTTGTGTCACTAAAGTAAGATCAGTGGAGTTTATAAATGTTAATGTGTCAAATTCATCTGTATACTATTATTAGAAATAAAAAGTAAATTTCTGGACCCTAGCGAATACATTTTTATTATGAATTTATAATAACAAATTAGGCCAACTGAACTTTGCTTAAAAATTCAAATTTATCTGTAGTACATAAACACAACTATTGTTCATAATGGGAAAGGAGTGGGTTATTAGTTTTCATAAAAGCAGAACATATATTCTTCATATTTTAAAATGATATTAATATTTTCCCCTTGACCTATAATACTCATTTTGTACTTAGTAGATCAAATCAACACTGCTAGCCCCTCACAGAAATAGTTAGTGTATGACGGACTAAAAAGTAAAGGCTTCCCTGAAAAAGCCTTTACATTCAGGGTAGATGATGACAGGGATATCCCTGAGTTTATCAGGTGGGCTTGTACCAATGCATGATTTTGGCTGTCAGGACTATCTGTGACCATGATAGGATCTTTAGATTCTGAGAAAGAAAGACCTGAGACTGGACAAAAGGGGTGTAGTGTTCAATGGACCTTAGAAAAAAAAAATGAAATCCCAGCCAAATAAACCACCCTGCTGCCTGAAACCCTGGTGTGCTGGTACCCTACCTGCAGACCAGAGGTTGCAGAACTGATGAACTCCTGCTGTGACTCATGGGCATGCTAATCGGTGCAGATATCCCAACGCTGGACCAATTGCCATGGGACTGGAGCATGGATAACAGGCAAATGACTAATCAGAACAGGTTGAAGAGTTGTTCTGATACATGTATGGTCCGTGGTGTGAGGGGGAACAGTGTTTCCTCAGGACAGTGTCTTTCACAGCCACGTGGAAAGGAAAGTAAGAGAGGACTTCCAAACCAAGGACGGAGGTTGGCAGGCAGACAGAAGGTACTCTTCTAGGAATAAGCTATTTTCATTAAGAATACCCAGATTTCTCTCTGTCTCTAGGTTTTTTCATCATATATTTGTGAATACTGCTTTTCTCTGCAGAAAGAAAAGCCTTTGCAAATGGATTGTATCGAACTTTAGGAGCTGGAACTTCGTTATGTTAAGCCATCAGAGATGTGCATTGGGTTTTGGGACTGCAGTAGCTGTGGTCATCCCCTCTGGAAATGTTCTCACTTTGAGGATTTGAGGTTCATATTTAGGTAAGCAGTTTTCAACATGACCTGGCACCCTCCGTTGAGCTAATCTGTGAGTTTGACTTTGATGAAGGAAACAAGTGCTTTTAGACAGTAGGCCCTTTGACGTCTGTCAAAGAAGAGTCAGAGCAAATGTAGATACAGCTAGGGCCGGGCCTACCTCAGGTCACTCACTATCTGTCCACACACTTCCAGCAGTGGCTAGCCTAGATCACAAAGCGCAGGAGGAAAGAATATATGGTGTTATGGTCCAGTCCAGACATACTCAACTTCAGTTCTGGAAACACTCTTCTGTCCTTTTTGGTGACATTATCTGGAAGTACAAGAGCACTTTAGCTCTTGCACCAATGCATGGGAATACCCTCCTTGTTCTTGGCCTGCAGCTTGCTCTCCACAGAGCTCAGGTCGTTGTTCGCTGGGTACTACAGGCTCTTTCTAAGCCCCGTGTACAAAAGGAGCTTCTTTTATTGCCTACCTATCACCACAGTCCTCTAACTCCAATTTGCCACCCAAGAACCATTATCAGCTTCTTTCAAGGACCACTCTTCAAAGATGAGGAATTTTCAAAGGCCCACAGGACTCAGACATAGATCTGGGAGGGGAATAAACATGGAGGTTTACGACGGATGGGGTAAGGACAGAGCAGTGAAGGTAAAGGTTATTCTACCTGAATCCCCGCAAGACAGCACTGAAGTTGTCTTTGTGACACTGCATTCATTTGGAACAATTGCAAATTAAGCAATTAACCAGCACATAAATATTTATAAAAATGACAAACACAGCTATTGATTTCTTGGAAGATCTTTTGTAATCAAAAGAAGTACTTCACATGCATCAGGGCATAAATTAGACATAAATCAGGATTATTATATCATGTAACTTTCTACAATATTTGGTTAGATTTTTATGCTGTTTTTAAGTGGCTGACCACAAATAGTTCCAGTGTGATATATATTTGGAAGGCCTCTTTAAAGGTTTCCTTTGAGAGCTGCAATTTTTGACAATTTAGAAGTTATAGACACTTTTGGATGGCAACTTAGTGAAGTACCATATGCTGTGAACATTACTTTTTGTGTTTTCCAAGCAACACTGGGTATGTCTGTGAACCTGACCTGCACAAAGTAGTTATTTCAGTTCTTTAAGCCGCCTGCCGAACTGGTATAATAGCTTTTGATATGGGCAGATGGCCACTTCAAAACAAATCAAAATACAATATTTGGTCTCTAAACTTATCTGAATTCAAATCTTTGAATGTGAATACTAGCTCAGACTGAAGTTCAGGTCTCGCTAATTGTTTTGATGCAGCTAGGCAGTTTGCATGAAACACGTTTGATCAAATAGCTAACACAGGCTTCACTCCTTAGTAAATAGTTGTGTAATGTCCCTTCTGGTGCTTTGTAAAATGTGATAACAAAGTTAGAAGATAAAATATTAATCTGCAGCTCCTACCCAGCATATGATGGACAAATATATATTAACAAGAAGCACAAATCTAATTCAGAGCCTATGAATGTACGGTGTATTGCTGAAATCTGGTAGAACTTTTAAACGTTTAATTTGCAAGTAGCATCTAAGAGAAATATGATTAAGAGCAAAACATGTAAGTTCAGTGGTTTATAACAGAGTAGCTGTGGCACAAGCTTCAAGCAAACAGAAGTAATTACATTGATATAAGCGGTTCCTTCCCATTTATTCTCACACTTCATTGCCATTGGACGTTTTTCTTCCCTTTGTCCTCCCTACTTCCCCTCCCTACTGCTTTCCCTCCCCTTCTCCTCCTCTTCCTCCTTCTTATTCCTCTACCCCACTTTTTCCCCTTGCTTTTTCCTAGTTGATCTCTTTAAAATGCAGCAGTAAGTTAAATAGACAGATTGTTTAAGAATAGCTAAATTGATTATAATTAAATAGCTACATATGCCCAAAGGGTGCAGATTTCATATATTAGATGAATCAATGTTTGTTGTAAATTATATCCATTATATTATAAGCATCAAAATGAGAAATGTGAAAATTGACACTATAGTCATTTTTCCCCCATAAGATTAGAAAAACATAAAAAATTTGATAACACACCCCAGACTAAGTGGGGAAAAGAAGACTAAAAGAGAAAAAGCATTATCACATTAAATGGTACTATTCCTATGGAGTTTATCTCTTCTGCTTTTTTTTTTTTTTTTTTTTTTTTTTTTGAGATAGAGTCTCAGTCACTCAGGCTGGAGTTCAATGGTGTGATCTTGGCTTACTACAAACTCTGCCCCCCGGGTTCAAGACATTCTCCTGCCTCAGCCTCCCAAGTAGCTGGGATTACAGGCACACACCACCACACTCAGCTAATTTTTTTTTTTTGTATTTTTGGTAGAGTTGGGATTTCGCCATGTTGGTCAGGCTGGTCTCCTGATCTCGTGATTTGCCCGCCTCGGCCTCCCAGAGTGCTGGAATTACAGGTGTGAACACATGTGCATTTATCTTTTGACTCAACAGTCTCACTTAATAAAGTCTTTCTGGGACAAAGGTAAACTGATATTACTTTGAAATAATAAAAAGCAAACATTTTTCAATGCAACAGTAATATATTTAATAGCGTAAATTGGAATCAACCAAAAAATTTCACAGTAGAGTTCTGGTTGGGTAAATTGTGGAATCTCTGCACAATGTACTACTGCATTATGTATCTGTTAAAGGCATTTGGGAGGATCTTCATGTAGTTGATTATGTATTGCATATTCTGGAGTATAACTTGTTAAGTGATAAAAGCAAGTTGCAGGCAGGGCAAGGTGGCTCATGCCTATAATCCTTGCACTTTGGGAGGCTGAGACAGGCAGATCACCTGATGTCAGGGGATCATGACCAGTCTGGCCAACGAGGTAAAACCCCGTCTCCACTAAAAGTACAAAAATTAGCTGGGCATGGTGGTGGGCACCTATAATCCCAGCTACTAGGAGGCTGAGGCAGGAGAATTACTTGAACCTGAGAGGGTTGCAGTGAGCCAAGATGGCGCCACAGCACTCCAGCCTGGGTCACAGAGCAAGATTCCATCTCAAAACATAACAAAAGAGTAAATGGATCTAGTGTATTATCTTTTGGGTAAGAACAAAAGGGGGTATGTACCTCTTCTGTCTGTCTGTCTATTATGTATCATCTTTCTCCTTTCTTTCTTTCATGAGTTTGGATGAATTTGTTTATATTTGAAGAAAATAATGAAAGGAAATAAGAAAATGTTATAAAAATGAAGGAAGGGAGAGTTAAGAAATAGTGATGAAAATAAGATTTTACAAAATGTAACTTGTTATGTGGTATTGGCTCTAGAGTATTATAAATTCTTTACATAATTAAAAGACATAGCAAGAGACTAACTTTAAATATTATAGAACACTAAAACATACATTTATCACACAAGTGATTTAACCACAAACAGAAAATATTTAAAGTAGAACACAGTAATTTGATATTACTTGTTCCATGGTTCATAATCTTAGTGTTACCAGGAATTCTGCATGGGGATTTATTCTTTAACCAAGGAGATTAATAGAATGGGAGCTTGGCACAAGGAATCTTGGTACCTGTGACAGTAAGCAAAAAATTGAAAACCAGCATCAAAATGCAAGTGAGTGGCTCATTCCTGTTATTATAGCACTTCAGGAGGTGGAGGTGGGTGGATCATGAGGTCAGGATATCCAGATCATCCTGGCTAACATGGTGAAACCCCATCTCTACTAAAACAAATACCAAAAATCAGCCAGATGCGGTGGCATGTGTCTATAGTCCCAGCTACCTGGGAGGCTGAGGCAGGAGAATTGCTTGAACCTGGGAGGTGGAGGTTGCAGGGAGCCGAGATTGTGCCACTGTACTCCAGCCTGGGCAACAGAGCAATACTCATCTCAAAAATATAAATAAATAAATAAAAATAAATACATGAATAAAATAAAATGAAATGCAAGCTTAGGCCAGACATGGTGGCTCACAGCTGTAATCCCAGCACTTTGGCAGGCAGAGGCAAGCAGATCACTTGAAGTAAGGAGTTAGGGACCAGCCTGGCCAAAATGGTGAAACCTCGTTTCTACTAAAAATACTAAAATTAGTCGGGTGTGGTGGCTGGTGCCTGTATTCCCAGCAACTCAGGAAGCTGAGTCAGGAGAATCACTTGAACCCAGGAGGCAGAGGTTGTAGTGAGCCAAGATTGCACCATTGCACCTCAGACTGTGGGACAAGGGCAAAACTCTGTATCAAAAGAAAAAAAAAATAAATGCAAGCTGAAAGCTTATTTAAGCACAGTAATACACCATCAGAGAGAGAGAGCAGGCCGACTTCTGTGACCCTTTAAAGGTGTTTTTATGGGATTTGTGGGGAGGAGTTGAGATTTGGGCTGTGTCTGAGTGACAGGTGATGTAATTTGATTGACAGTTTATGGTTATATAACTAAAATTGAATTGCACATGTTCTTACCCAGAATTTATACAGAAAAGCCCACTAGGAGAAAGGGTAAAATCACATATAAATTTTATTATATGGCCGGGAGCGGTGGCTCACGCCTGTAATCCCAGCACTTTGGGAGGCCGAGGAGGGTGGATTACGAGATCAAGAGATTGAGACCATCCTGGTCAACATGGTGAAACCCCGTCTCTACTAAAAATACAAAAAATTAGCTGGGCATGGTGGTGCGTGCCTGTAATCCCAGCTACTCAGGAGGCTGAGGTAGGAGAATTGCCTGAACCCAGGAGGCGGAGGTTGCGGTGAGCCAAGATGGTGCCATTGCACTCCAGCCTGGGTAACCAGAGCGAAAGTCCGTCTCAAAAAAAAATAAAATAAATTTTATTATATGGATGGTATGACGAGCTTGGGGTTAACTTGAGGACAGTAGTTACTGGGCATGTGTCACTTTAGGGAATTTCCATGTGTGCCCTAGTTTCTCCTTCTAGAGGATGTGCTGGCCACAGACTTTACCACAAACTCCATCCATTAGGGTGATGTTAGGGAGGTTGGGGCTGAACTTTGGTGGGCCCGGGGCTGTCTTCGTGACAGCTTTTCTGATCTCTTTTTTCATTCCCTCCCAGCTGCCAATGCATATTTAGGTACCTAACGTAAGAAACACAGAACTGCAAATAATCTAACACCACATTTAGTCATTCTTTGATAGTAATAATATTTTTGTTATGAATTTGAATTATTACATATATACTTCAAGATAATTGAAATAGTCCATTGCATCACTGTTTTTAATATCTAAAATGTTTCAATATTTTTAAAGATACAATTATGAAAATTTAAAAAAATAGCAAAACTATTTTTCCATTTAAAGTAGATATATTAAGATGTCTTTATTATTCTTCTCTTTAAAATTGTGTATATTCTAGCACTCTTCACTGGAAAAGTCTGGAAGAAGTAACAACATAATAGCAATGAACACTCCTTATAAACAAGATATTGGTGTCTTAGTATCATTTTAAATAAAAGAAATCTAGGGTGCCTAGAAGTGATCCTATGTAGAGGCAGGAAATTATCTAGGCTGTTTTGTAGTGCCAGAGATATAAAGCTGTAAACATGATGAGGCTGATCAGATAGATACAGATGCCAGCCTGAAGGATTTTAGGTTAAAAGCAGATTTTTTTGAACTTCAGAAAGAATGACTAGGGCTGGGCACTGTGGCTCACTCCTGTAATCCTAGCACTTTGGGAGGCTAAAGCGGGTGGATCACGAGGTCAAGAGTTTGAGACCAGCCTGGCCAAAATGGTGAGACCCAATCTCTACTAAAAAAAAAAAAAAAAAAAAATACAAAAATTAGCTCAGCTTGGCAGCATGTGCCTATAATCCCATCTACTTGAGGGGCTGAGGAAGGAGAATTGCTTGAACCTGGGAGGCAGAGGCTGCAGTGAGCTGAGATCATGCCTCCAGACTCCCGACCGTGTGACAGAGAGAAAGTCCATCTTGAAAAAAAAAAAAGAATGACGAAAATTTATTGCAAAATATTTGAACATCTAAAGAAACTCTGTCTCAAAAAAAATTATGAAAAGAGAAACCAAAATATTATTGAAAATGTTGATAAGACTGATGTTGACAATTGAAATTAAATAATTTAGCATTTAGTATATGTTTCTGATTTAAATTCTTTTTTACAGAAATCAAATAACCATAGTAGATCAGGTAATGTTCTTCTTTATATAAGAATTCCAGATAAGAAATTCATTAAGTAACCCAGAGAAAAACAAATATATAAATTTATATTTCCAAACAAATAAAACCTAAGAAATGGTCACCAATGGATGGAAATAACATAAAATATAGGATCAATGAGAAAAATTACAATAAAAAGAATCAGTTTTATACAGCCTGAACCCACCAATTACTGATCAGTCTTAGCATTGCTAATGTAAAAATATCATGTGACTCGCAGCATGATGCAATACAAAATATTTTAGCGTTCCAATGACATGTAGCTGTCAGAATAAAATTAAAGCTGAAATTACCTAAAATGTTAAGTTTACAATAAATATGGGGAGGCGAGAGAAAAAGTTGTACACACAGCAAGAGAAAGCAATCAGGAAACCCCAAAAATAAATAATCTATAGAAAAATAATCTAGTTTCTTCAACAAATGAATTGCATGGGGTCCAAAGCATGTTAAAAGAGAATTAAATAAGACCTAACAGAATAACAACAACAACAACAACAAATACAGTGAGTGGAACTTTTGCAATCCTGATTCAAATTTTAATATTGCAAAAAATAATCTATGGGCAAAAGTACCTAGTTTCTTAGACAAATGAATTGCATGGGGTCCAAAGCATGCTAAAAGAGACTTAAATAAGACATAACAGAATAACAGCGACAAAATACTCTAAATGGAACTTTTATGATCCTGACTCAAATTTTAATATTGTAAAAATATAATTTTAGACAATGGGAGAAATTTGAATAGAAATGTGGTTTGAAATAATTGTTGGAGTTTTTATGAGTGGAAAAATGGCATTTTGGCATTATGCCTGCATTACTGGACAAATTAAAAAAATGAAATGCTACATTTAAAAAGTATTACTGCTGAAACTGGATGATATACAGGTTCATATTACACAGTGTAGAATAGAGTTTTGTGTACTTAATGTGTTTATTCTTTCAACTTTTGATAAAAAAGAATGATAATTTTCCCTCATTTGATATACATATTATATTCACTCTTAATATTTTAATTTTTGTTTAGCCCCAGCACTAAATATAAATTATTTTCCTGATAAAGTTTATACCAGAAAAATTCAATATTTATTTCTCAAATATATATTCACTTGATTCTCACCTTCTCAGTTTGTTTCTTGTCCTCTTTAATCTCTCTGGGCCAAATGCAGTATATTCAATTTGTTTTGCTACATCCAATTTGTTACTTTTATTCTTCAGATTGACTTAAGAGATTTATAAAATGCAGATATGATTATGTATGTCCCATGCTTAGACATTTTTAGCTGTATAATTTGATTCACTTCCATTCAATTCACTTCAGAAAACACTTACTTAGCATCTATGTTGCAAAATTGCATGCAGACAAGAGTTTTATAAAACCCATACAGGGCTACATCTTACCAAGTCTAATATCCTTATCTTGATCTTTGAATTAGACCTCAACTGTTAGTTAAATCACAACATCCTCATCTGGTGGTCAAATCGTATACCATCTTATCATCAGTTTCCAGTTTTCTGAACACACCAAGTTCTTCCACGTATCCACACTTTAGAATATTCTAATACTTTGCCTGGATTCTGCCTGTTCTTTCTCTATTCTGTTTGAACACCTTACATTATCCTTAAGATCTAAGTAAAATGACAGTTTTTATCCCTTTCTCAGAATGAGTACCTCCCTTGATACCATGTTTTCATTCTCTAAATACCTCCTGATATTATCTGTACCAATCCTCTCATAAGCACAGACACTCTTCATTGTTAATATTCACATTCCGATGGCATAATACATTGCCTTGCATACTAATAGGTGCCTCCTAATTTTGAATTATTTGAATAGAATATTAAAGTTTCAAAACACTAACTGTATTTGATTTATTCAGACACAGCTTTCACTCAAACATAAAATCTGTTAGTTCATCTACACGAGTCATTATCAATGCTAATATGTTTGAAATATTACTCTGTTATGTGACTTGCTTCTGCTTTAAATTCTTCTTCTCCTGTTCTGGATTATGTTTATTTTCAATATCTGTTAATGTTTTTCTGCATTTTTTATGGAAAGGCATAGCAGAAATAAACTAATACTGGGTATCAATAAATATTTTTTCATGGTAGTTGAAAACTTGGACAAGACAATTCAGCACATAGAAGCTGTAAGTATCAATATCTTGAATTTAATGAAAATAGGTTATTTCTTCAATAACTTGTTTCTAAAATATTAATACTTTCAGTATGTATGTTTTTGTCTTGCCCAAGTATTCAGCTACAATGAAAAAATATTTTTGATACTCAGTATTATTTTATTTGGACTACAAATTTATACCAAAAAATGTGGAAATACATTAAGAGATATTGAAAAAGGTTTTTGAAGTAATAACCTGTTTATAATAAATTAAAAATATTAACACTTACAGCATGCTTTTCACAAATATGAAAAAAAGTCTATCCAATATGTAGAACCATATGAATTGCTATTTATGTATGAAAACAATGTAGATTCTGGATATTAGCCCTTCGTCAGATGCGTAGATTGGATAATTTTTTTCCCATTCTGTTGCTTGCCGGTTCACTCTAATGATTGTTTCTTTGGTTGTGCAGAAGTTCTGGAGTTTAATTAGGTCCCCTTTGTCAATTTTGGCTTTTTTTGCCAATACTTTTTGGTGTCCTTGCCTATGCCTATGTCCTGAATGGTTTTGCCTAGGTTTTCTTCTAGGGTTTTATGGTGTTAGGCCTTATGTTTAAGACTTTAATCCATCTGGAGTTAATTTTAGTGTCAGGTGTCAGGAAGGGGTCCAGTTTCTGCTTTCTGCACACTGTTAGCCGGTTTTCCCAACACCATTTATTAAACAGGGAATCCTTTCCCCATTGCTTATTTTTGTCAAGTTTGTCAAAGACCAGATGGTTGTAGATGTGTGGCGTTGCCTCCAAGGCCTCTGTTCTGTTCCATTGGTTTATATATCTGTTTTGGTACCAGCACCATGTTGTTTTGATTACTGTAGCCTTGTAGTATACTTTGAAATCAGGTAGCATGAGGACTCTGGCTTTGTTCTTTCTGATTAGGATTATCTTGGCTATGTTGGCTCTCTTTTGGTTCTGTATGAAATTTAAAGTGTTTTTTTTTTTTTTTTTGCAGTTCTGTGAAGAAGGTCATTGGTAACTTGATGGGGATAGCATTGAATTTATAAATTATTTGGGCAGTATGTCCATTTTCACAATATTGATTCTTCCTAACCATGAGCATGGAATGTTTGTTCATCTGTTTTTGTCCTCTCTTATATCATTGAGCAGTGGTTTGTAGTTCTCCTTGAAGAGGTCCTTTACATCCTTTGTTAGTTGTATTCCTCGGTATTTTATTCTCTTTGTAGGAATTGTGAATGGGAGTTAGTTCATGATTTGGCTCTCTGTTAGTCTGCTATTGGTGTATAGACATGCTTGTGATTTCTGTACATTGAGTTTAAGGAGATTTTGGGCTGAAATGATAGGGTCTTCTAAATATACAGTCATGTTGTCTGCAAATAGAGACAATTTGATTTCCTCCTTTCCTATTTGAATACCCTTTATTTGTTTTTTCTTGCCTAATTATTCTGGCTAGAACTCCCAATACTATAGTATATAGCAGTGGTGAGAGAGGGCATCCTTGTCTAGTGCTGGATTTCAAAGGGAATGCTTCCAGTTTTTGCCCATTCAGTATGATATTGGGTGTGGGTTTGTTGTAAATAGCTTTTATTATTTTGAGATTTGTTTCTTTGATACCTAGTTTATTAGAGTTTTTAGTATAAAGAGCTGTTGATTTTTGTGGAGGGCCTTCTCTGGATCTATTGAGATAATCATGTGGTTATTGTCTTTGGTTCTGTTTATGTGGTGGTATATGTTTATAGACTTATGTATGTTGAACCAGCCTTGCATCCCTGGGACGAAGCATATTTGATCATGGTGAATAAGCTTTTTGATGTGCTGTTGCAATTAGTATTTTATTGAAGATTTTTGCCTCTATGTTCATCATGGATATTAACCTGAAGTTTTCTTTTTTTGTTGAGTCTCTGCTGGATTTTGGTATCAGAATGATGACGATCTCATAAAATGATTTGGGAAGGATTCCCTCTTTTTGTATTATTTGGAGTAGTTTCAGAAGGAATGATACCAGCTCCTCATTGTACATCTAGTAGAATTCAGCTGTGAGCCCATCTGGACATGGCCTTTTAATTGCTGCCTCAACTTCAGCCCTTGTTATTGGTCTGTTCAAGATTTCCACTTCTTCCTGGTTTAGGCTTAGGAGGGTGGAAGTGTCCAGGAACTTATTCATTTCTTCCAGTTTTACTGGTTTATGTGCATAGAGTTGTTTATAGTAATTTCTGATGGTAGTTTGTATGTCTGTGGAATCAGTGGTGATATCTCCTTTTTTGGTTTTTTATTGCATCTATTTGATTCTTATCCCTTTTCTTTTTTGTTAATCTGACTAGAGGTTGGTCTATTTTGTTGATCTTTTTAAAAAACAAGCACCTGGATTTATTGATTTACAAGAAAAAAACAAACAAACCCATTCAAAATGAGCAAAGGATGTGAACAGACACTTTTCAAAATAAGACATATATGAGACCAACAAACATATGAAAAAATGCTCATCATCACAGATTATTAGAGAAATGCAAATCAAAACTCCATTGACATACTATCTCATGCCAGTTAGAATGGCGATCAAAAAAAATCTGGAGACAACAGATGCTGCAGAGGATGTGGAGAAATTGGAACACTTTTACACTGTTGGTGTGAGTGTAAACTAGCTGAACCATTGTGGAAGACAGTGGGGTGCTTCCTCGGGGATCGGGAAATAGAAATTCCATTTGATCCAGCAACCCCATTACTGGGTATATACCCAAATGATTATAAATCATTCTACTATAAAGACAGATTCACAAGTATGTTGATAGTGGCAGTGTTTACAATAGCAAAGACCTGGAACCAATCCAAATGCCCATGGATGATAGACTGGACAAGGAAAATGTGGCACATATACACCATGAAATACTATGCAGCCATAAAAAATGATGAATTAGTTTCCTTTGTAGGGATATGGATGAATTTGGAAACCATCATTCTGAGCAAACTGACACAAGAACAGAAAATTAAACACTGCATGTTCTCACTCATAGGTGGGTGTTGAAGAAAGAGAACACAGAGACACAGGGAGGGGAGCATCACACACTGAGGTCTGTTGGGGGAATCAAGGGAGGGACAGCAGGGCCGAGGGGAGGTGAGGAGGTATAACTTGGGGAGAAATGCCAGATGTAAGTGACGGGGGGTGGAGGCAGCAAACCACATTGCCATGTGTGTACCTATGCAACAATCCTTCATGATCTGCACATGTACCACAGAACCTAAAGTACAATTTAAAAAAAAAAAAAAAGAAAAAAAAAGCAATGGTCAAATATTATTATTTTCAGAGTCCAGTCTGATGTGTAATACAGCTCTGTTTCTCAGAATAGTTTAGTATTCAGTAAGTTCAACATCATCATTGTTGTCTTTTGAATATTAGAGAAATTTTAATATTTGTTTTAATTAGTAAAATTAGACTGCACATTACAAAATGTTACCTTCACATGTTTACATTTGTAAAACACCTAAAATTATTTTAAGATATGAGCTAGCAAATGAAATTCAGAAGAAACATTAGTTCAGATTGATGGTAATGTTAAATATAAAATTTCATTGCAAAAATTTATAAAATATGTCTTCGGCTCTCTCGTTTTATTTTTTTGAAATCTTATTTTTACAATTACAGTTATACACATTTAATAAAGAGTCAGCTTACTTACCATAAACAAATGAAAATTAATAAATTAAAATATGTCTCTCAATTTTTATTGTCTTGCTATGGAGAAATTTAATCAAAACTAAGATTTTCAATTTGTAAATACTGTAGTGAAATTGATCATGACTTTAATGTATTTAGTGAGTTTATAGTTGAAAAATAAATTTGAAACTTCATGATATATATTTACATTATATATCTATAGCTTAGATGCATGAATGTTTGTAAGAGTTATTATCATATTGGAAAACTGACTATCTTGTTTCTCATCCAACTATTTAATTTTCCTGACCCTTTTGGGATACCAAAGTTAGTTCGTTATTTAAAAAAATACTACACATTTTGCATGCACTTTTTTTAAAGATAAGGTTATAACCTGTCATAGCTTGCACTTCTAAATTCAGAAATAAAAATATTTTGTGACTTTTATTATCTTGATCATTTTTTGAAATTTCTTAAAATTAAAAATTTAAATGAGCAAATATGTTTTATCTGGTAATAATAGTTTTTATTGACTTAATCAAAATAAATATTCAATGATTCTTTTTAATGGTACTCCTTATTGGGAGACATAAACTATGGAAAACTAATCAAACCTAGGGAACAAAAACTATATCCTTTTAGTTGTAATACATTTATTCATAAAGGTGTGTGCTGTGGTGCCTAGATGTGCAAGTAAACAATTTTATAGGTATATATGAAAATTATGGAAATAAAATTTATAAAAAAAAACCTGGACATTTATTTCAGAAGATATAACTAATGCTTTCTGAGATGGAATTAGAGATTTAGCCACTTCCTCTTTGTAACAAAGTTATAGTGACTTATCTTTTACCATAGTGCTGGGGTGTTTAAACAGAAATAGAATAAGTGGACAATTCGTTTCAGAAGCATAAATATATAAACATTGATGATGACTTTTTTTTTTTTTTTTGAGACAGAGTTTCCCTCTTGTTACCCAGGCTGGAGTGCAATGGCGCGATCTCGGCTCACTGCAACCTCCGCCTCCTGGGTTCAGGCAATTCTCTTGCCTCAGCCTCCTGAGTAGCTGGGGTTTCACTATGTTGACCAGGATGGTCTCGATCTCTTGATCTCGTGATCCACCCGCCTCGGCCTCCCAAAGTGCTGGGATTACAGGCTTGAGCCACCGCGCCCGGCCTGATGATGACTTTTTTGAAAACCGAAGCAAGATTTAAGATTCATAATCCAAATGTTATACATGAGTGCGATCGTACTTTGCATGCTAAAGCAGTTTATGTCTTACTCTTATTGTATATTCCCAGTGAAATGTAGTCTTTATTTTCATTGTAGCTATGTTCACAAAGTCATATTTTTATACAAAGCAAAATTTCCTAAGTAAAAAAATAATTATTAAGAGCACATTTGAATTGGAGTGTGGCTATTTAAACCAGGAAGGTATAGTTAGGGCATAATCCACTTGGTGGGAATTTAGTCAAATTAAAAGCCAATTATTTTATTTACTTGTAATTCACTTACTAATAGATGCACATGTTAATAGATGCAGCTGCTAGCCAAGTAGCTAGGAGTGAGCAAAGAGAATTGGGTGGGTGCTATTTGCAAACTCAGTGGTACAAAGAAAGAAGAAATAACATTTTCATACGTTGAAATGTGTTTGAAAAAAATATTTGTATGTCTGGTTCCTGTTCGGTAAGTTGATTCCATTATAATTTTTTTATATTAATTCAACAGTATCTTTATGTCATACATCACTATCAATTATAAATAAGTAGAATTTTAATCTTCAAATATTTGCTTTTATCAATTAATATAGGCATGTGTCATGAAATAATCACATGGTATTGAAGATCTTATAAAGAAAACTGGCAATCTCATACAACTCACTTCCAAGTCACCCTCCAGAGGAATTATTTTGAAATTGCTTATATTTTAGTTATTTACCCTCTGTAACAATAGTGTTATATGTTATTCTCTTAATTTAGCAAAATTAGATGACACTTATTTATTTATTTATTTATTTATTTTTTGAGACGGCATTTCACTCTTGACATACAGTGTCACAATCTGGGCTCACTGCCACCTCCACTTCCAAGGTTCAAGCAATTCACCTCCCTCAGCCTCCCAAGAAGCTGGGGTTACAAGCATGTGCCGCCACACCTGGCTAATCTTTTTGCATTTTTAATAGAGAAGGGGTTTCACCATGTTGGCCAGGCTGGTCTCGAACTTCTGACCTCCGGTGATCCAGTGACCTCAGCCTGCCAAGATAACTGTTATTAACCCCTTGATATTAATATATATTTTGCCCTTACTCAAATCCTCTTCTCCATCACTGTGTTTGACAATTGTTTTAGTTTTAATTTTTCTATCAATTTTCTGTACTACAAACAATATAGTTAAATCACAATTGTTTTATCATATTTGGATTCAGTTTAAACTTTATAATATAAATCCTCTTCTCTATCTACCAAATTTTCTCCATATTTTATTTTTTATCAGTTATACTTTTATGTTTTCATAGTTCTTAGATTTTCATTCCATCTTTTAAGCATATTATCTTTCCTTGACCTAAACAATGATTCAAAATTGAAAGCCAGTTAACAACATTTGCAGTATTATGTTTGTGAACATATTCAAGAATGAAATACCAATTACCTTTCCATCTGTATGTGTTCAAATCGATTCCAATTACCACTTTTGAGACAATGTTACATTAAAAGGATTTCCTCCATTGGTAAAAAATTGTCATTTTTGGAAAATAATTTTCATCTTCAGTTTCTGTCAGTTCTAGAGCTCAAATTGGCCATTTAAACAATCATATGCATTGCTTTCATCCTCAACATCTGTCAACTTTAAGCAATGCTTCTCATTCAGTTCAATATCTTTTTAGTCTTTAGTAAATCCTATAATGGTCTGCACTGAAATTTCACTACTTGCTGTATTGACTTTCTCTCCTTTTTTGCCTTTTAATATATATATATTTTAAGGCTTTCTTTTTGGGTAGGTGCAGTGGCTCATGCCTGTAAGGCCAGCACTTTGGAATGCTGAGGTGGGTGGATCATGAGAGGGCAGGCGTTTGAGAACAGCCTGGCCAATACAGTGAAACCCTGTGTCCACTAAAAATACAAAAATATTAGCTGGGCTTGGTGGTATATGCCTGTAATCTCAGCTACTAGGGAGGCTGAGGCAGGAAAATTCCTTGAACCTGGAAACTGGAGGTTGCAGTGAGCCGAGATCGTACTCCAGTCTGGGCTACAGTGTGATGAGACTCTGTCAGAAAGAAAGAAAAAAAGAAAGAAAGAAAGAGAGAGAGAGAGAGAGAGAGAGAGAGAGAGAGAGAGAGAGAGAGAACAAAAATAAAAACAAAACTTTCTTTTCTTGAATTTATGTATCAGTCTTTTTTATTCCCTTAAGCTCATAATCAAAAAGCTTCCTAAGCAATGACACTAAAATGTGACATTTCTGAGCCTTGGATGTTTATAGTTTTCATATATCATTGATTTTTTATAAGTGGATAAAAATTAAATACAGTATGAATTATACATTTTTTAGGTTGCTTTATTTTTTTGTCAACCCTTCCCTTGAAGTTTTTAGAATTTTTTCTAACATAAGTGTTGTCAATGCAAAAAAAACGAGTTTTAGATTTTAGCTTGATGTAACCCCATATATGTAGCAAGATATTTAGTCTCCTATTTGGTTTATTTTTATACTTTAAGCATCTTTGTCTTTCTTGTCCTCTTTACTTCCTCTCCATTAGAAATAACAACTTTATTTTTAGACTTGTGTTGAACTTTTATTTTAGCCAAAATACATTGACTTTATTTTTTAAAAATCTCGACTTTTTTTCCTCTGCTTCTACTGATTATCATCAGATCTTTTATGACCACTGATGTTTATACATTGCTCAATAAAAAGTTGCACTGGACAAAAGTAACTGTGTAATGTGTATTGGAATAGCAGAGAGAAGCCTGAACACAGTCTGAGCTCAACTCCATTGAACCAAAAGTCCCAGGAGCTTTTAAGAGCAGAGGTGGAGGAATTATATACTATGTGTGTTTGCTAACTGACATACCCAAAGTAAGGCTCAACTTTCTATCTTAGTAACAGGAAGCAGTTCAACAACATAAAACAAGATGCCTCAAAATTTAGTATCCTACTCTCCAACAAAACTGGAGATGTGAGTGCTGTCTTCCTGGATGATTAATTTCAAGGGGATAGCTGCCAGGTATTTGAGAAAGTCTTTCCTGGGTTGTAAACTGCCAAGAGGCAGTTTTAAAACATGTACATCTCTAAAGGCACAGAGAAGAAATTTGTGATTGCAGGTTTTGTAAATAAAGATTCTAAGAAAAGAAAGTGTGAAGTCAGGAAGAAATTTGTCAGATGTTGAGTTGAGCTGAGAGACACGTTAAGGCAACCTTAGTCAATATATGTTTAAAGGCACACTTAGTAGGCTTCCTTCAGTTGATTGCTAAATAAATCTGTCTTCTGGTTGGGTCTGTACTCACATGGGTTGTAGTGAAATGAGAGGAGGCAAAAAGTAGTATTTTCTTTGGACTTGGTAATAGGAGTCAGTCTAAGTCTTAACAATACAGATGTCAAACTGACAAAAGTCTTGTTCTCTGATGTCAGCTATAAAACTACAATTCTTATTTAACATTTACATGTTGCTATTTGAGTTTTAAACAAAATGTTAATTTTTTTTCTTTTTTTTAATTGTACTTTAGGTTCTGGGGTACATGTGCAGATCCAGCAGAATTGTTGCATAGGTACACACATGGCAGTGTGGTTTGCTGCCTCCATCCCCCCGTCAACTACATCTGGCATTTCTCCCCATGTTATCCCTCTCCAAACTCACCACACCCCCTCTGTCTCTCCCTTGAACCCCTCTAACAGACCCCAGTGTGTGATGCTCCCCTCCCTGTGTCCCTGTGTTCTAATTGTTCAACACCTGCCTATGAGTGAGAATGCACAGTGTTTGCTTTTCTGTTCTTGTGTCCGTTTGCTGGGAATAATGGTTTCCAGATTCATACAGGTCCCTAAAAAGGACACAAACTCATCATTTCTTATGACTGCATAGTATTCCATGGTATATATGAGCCACCTATATACCTTGTTCAGTCTATCGGCAATGGGCATTTGGGTTGGTTCCAGGTCTTTGCTATTGTAAACAGTGCCACTGTGAACATATGTGTGCATGTGTCTTCATAGTAGAACAGTTTATAATCCTTTGGGTATATACCCAGTAATGGAATTGCTGGGTCAAATCCAATTTCTATTTCTAGATCCCTGAGGAAGTGTCTCACTGTCTTCCACAATGGTTGAACTAATTTACACTCCCACCAACAGTGTAAAACTAATTTACACTCCCACCAACAGTTCCTATTTCTCCACATCCTCTCCAACATCTGTTGTCTCCAGATTTTTAATGATTGCTATTCTAAGTAGCCTGAGGTGGTATCTCAATGTGGTATTGATTTGCATTTCTCTAATAATCAGTGATGATGAGCATTTTGTCATATGTTTGTTGGTATCATATATGTCTTCTTTTGAAAAGTGTATGTTCATATCCTTCACCCACTTTTGGATGGGTTTGTTTGTTTTATTATTGTAAACCTGTTTTAGATCTTTGTAGACTCTGGATATTAGGCCTTTGTCAGATGGGTAGATTGCAAAAATTTTTTCCCATTCTGTTGGTTGCTGGTTCACTCTAATGATAGTTTCTTTGGCTGTACAGAGGCTCTAGAGTTTAATTAGGTTCCACTTGTTTATTTTGGCTTTTGTTGCCGATGCTTTTGGTGTTTTAGTCATGAAGTTCTTGCCTGTGTCTCTGTCCTGAATGGTGTTGCCTAGGTTTTGTTCTAGTATTTTTATGGTGTTAGATCTTATGCTTAAGTCTTTAATCTATCTGGGGTTAATTTTACTGTAAAGTGTAAGGAAGGGGTCCAGTTTCTGCCTTCTGCACACTGATAGCCAGTTTTCCCAATACCATTTATTAAACAGGGAATCCTTTCCCCATTGCTTGTTTTTGTCAGGTTTGTCAAAGATCAGATGGTTGTAGATGTGTGGCATTGCCTCTGAGCCCTCTCTTCTGTTTCATTGGTCTATATTTCTGTTTTGGTACCAGTACCATGCTGTTTTGATTACTGTAACCTTGTAGTATAGTTTGAAATCAGGTAGCGTGTTGCCTCCAGCTTTGTTCTATTTGATTAAGATTGCCTTGGCTACGTGGGCTCTCTTTTGGTTCCATATGAAGTTTAAAGTGTTTTTTTCCAGTTCTGTGAAGTAGGTCATTAGTAGCTTGATGGAGATAGCATTGAATCGATAAACTGTGTTTTTCCATCTGTTTGTGTCCTCTCTTATTTTCTTGAGCAGTGGTTTGTAGTTCTCCTTGAATTGGTCCTTTACATCCTTTGTTAGTTGTATTCCTTGGTAATTTACTCTCTCTGTAGGAATTCTGAATGGGAGTTAGCTCATTTTTTGGCTCTCTGTTAGTCTGCTATTGGTGTATAGAAATGCTTGTGATTTCTATGCATTGATTTTGTATTCTAAGACTTTGCTGAAATTGCTGATCAGTTAAAAGAGATTTTGGACTGAGATGATAGTGTCTTCTAAATATACAATCATGTCATCTGCAAATGGAGACAATTTGACTTCCTCATTTCCTCATTGAATACCCTTTATTTTCTTTTCTTGCCTAATTGCTCTGGGTAGAACTTCCAATATTATATTGAATAGGATTGGTGAGAGAGGGCATCCTTATCTAGTGCTGGATTTCAAAGGGAATGCTTCTAGTTTTTCCCATTCAGTATGATATTGGTTGTGGATTTGTCATAAATAGCTTTTATTATTTTGAGATTTATTCCTTTGATACCTAGCTTATTGAGAGTATTTAGCATTAAGGGCTGTTGAATTTTGTGGAAGGACTTCTCTGAATCTATTGAGATAATCATGTGGTTTTTGTCTTTAGTTCACTTTCTGTGGTGGATTATGTTTATAGACTTGCATGTGTTGAACCAGGCTTGCATCCCTGGGATGAAGCCTACTTGATCGTGATGGATAAGCTTTTTGATGTGCTGTTGCAATCGGATTGCCAGTATTTTATTGAATATTTTTGCATCAATGTTTATCATGTATATTGGCCTGAAGTTTTTTTTTTTGGCTGAGTCTCTGCTGAGTTTTGGTATCAGGATGATGTTGGTCCCATAAAATGATTTGGGAAGGATTCGCTATTTTTAGATTGTTTGGAATAGTTTCAGAAGGAATGGTACCAGCTCCTCTTTGTACCTCTGGTAGAATTCAGCTGTGAACCTGTTTGGACCTGGACTTTTTTGGTTTGTAGGCTGTTAATTGCTGCCTCACCTTGAGCCCTTGTTATTGGTCTGTTCAAGGTTTCAACTTCTCCCTGGTTCAGACTTGGGAGGCTGCAAGTGTCCAGGAATTTATCCATGTCTTCTGTGTTTACTGGTTTATATGCCTAGAGTTGTTTGTAGTAATCTCTGATGTTAGTTTGTATTTCTGTGGAATTGGTGGTGATATGCCATTTATAGTTTTTTATTGCATCTATTTGATTCTTCTCTCTTTTCTTTTTTATTAATCTGGCTAGCGGTCTGTCTTTTTTGTTGATATTTAAAAAAAAAACCCATCTCCTGGATTTACTGATTTTTTGAAGGGTTTTCTGTTTCTCTATCTCCTTCAGTTCTGCTCTGATCTTAGTTATTTCTTGTCCTCTGCTAGGTTTTGAGTTTTTTTTTTTTTTATCTTACTCCTCTAGCTCTTTAAATTTTGATGGTATAGTGTTCATTTTAGATCTTTCCTCACTTCTCTGTTGGCCATTTATTGCTATAAATTTTCTTCTAGACACTGCATTAAATGTGTCCCAGAGATTCTGGTACATTGTGTCTTCGTTCTCATTGGTTTCAAAGAACATCTTTATTTTTGCCTTCATTTCATCATTTATCCAGTCAACTTTCAGGAGCAGGTTGTTCAGTTTTCATGAAGTTGTGCAGTTCTGAGTCAGTTTCTTAATTCTGAGTTCTAATTTGATAACACTGTGGTCTGAGAGACTGTTTGATATGATTTCTGTCCTTTTGCATTTGATGAGGAGTGATTTACTTCTGATTATGTGATCCATTATAAAGTAGGTACATGCGGTGCTGAGAAGAATGTAAATTCAGTGGATTTGGGGTGGAGATTTCTGTAGATGTCTATTAGGTCTGCTTGGTCCAGATCTGAGTTCAAGTCCTGGATATTCTTGTTATTTTTTTGTTACGTTGCTCTGTCTAATATTGACAATTGAGTGTTAAAGTCT
Source organism: Callithrix jacchus (assembly GCF_049354715.1). Taxonomy (NCBI): domain Eukaryota; kingdom Metazoa; phylum Chordata; class Mammalia; order Primates; family Cebidae; genus Callithrix; species Callithrix jacchus. Next base: position 177,021,058 of record NC_133503.1, on the reverse strand, counting down.
CCCACTATTATTGTGTGGGTGTCTAAGTCTCTTTGTAGGTCATTAAGAAGTTACTTTATGGACCTGGGTGCTCCTGTATTCGGTGCATATATATTTAGGATCATTAGCTCTTCTTGATACATTGATCCTTTTACCATGACTTAACATCCTTCTTTATCTCTTTTGATCTTTGTTGGTTTAAAGTCCATTTTATCAGAGACTAGGACTGCAACTTCTTCTTTTTTGCTCCCCATTTGCTTGATAAATCTTCCTCCATCCCTTTATTTTTAGCCTATGTGTGTCCTAGCACATGAGATGGGTTTCCTGAATACAGCACACCAATGGGTCTTGACTTTTTATCCAATTTGCCAGTCTGTGTCTTTTGACTAGGGCATTTAGCCCATTTAATTAAAGGTTAATATTGTTATGTGTACATTTTATCCTGCTATTTTGATGCTAACTCATTGCTTATTAGTTGATGCATTTTATTCATTGTGTCGATGTTCCTTACCATTTGGTATGTTTTTGGAGTGTGTGGTACTGGTTTTCCTTTCCTTGATTAGTGCTTCTTTCAGGAGCTCTTGCAAGGCAGCCTGGTGGTGAGGAAATCACTCAGCAATTGTTTGTTCATAAAGAATTTTATTCCTCCTTTGCTTATGAAGCTTAGTTTGGCTGGATATGAAATTCTAGAATGAAAGTTATTTTCTTTAAGGATGTTGAATATTGGCCCCCACTCTCTTCTGGCTTGTAGGGTTTCTGTGGAGAGATTCGCTGTGAGTCTGATGGGCTTCCCTTTGTGGGTAACCCAATCTTTCTCTCTGGCTGCCCTTAGCGTTTTTTCCTTCATTTCAATGCTGGTGAATCTGACGATTATGTGCCTTAGGGTTGCTCTTCTTGAGGAACATTTTTGTGGTGTTCTCTGTATTTCTTGCACTTGAATGGTGGTGTGCCTTGCTAGGTTGGGGAAGTTCTCCTGAATAATATCCTGAAGAGTGTTTTCCAGCTTGGATTCATTCTCTCTGTCACATTCAGATATACCTATCAAACGTAAATTAAGTCTTTTCACATAATCCCATATTTCTTGGAGGCTTTGCTTATTTCTTTTCACTCTTTTCTTGCCTTCTCATTTTATTTCATTGAGTTGATCTTCAATCTCTGATATCCTTTCTTCTTCTTGGTTGATTTGGCTATTGAAACTTGGGTATGCTTCACAAAGTTCTCTTGCTGTGTTTTTCAGCTCCATCAAGTCATTTATATTCTTCTCTAAGCTGTTTATTCTAGTTACCATCTTATCTAACCTTTTTTCAAGGTTCTTAGTTTCTTTGCATTGGGTTAGTACATGTTCTCTTAGGTCATAGAAGTTTGCTGTCACCCACCATCTGAAGCCTGTTTCTATCAATTCATCAGATTCATTTTCCATCCGTCTTTGATTCCCAGCTGGTGAGGAGTTGTGATTCCTTGCAGGAGGAGAGGCAGTCTGATTTTTGGTGTTTTCATCCCTTTTGCACTGTTTTCTTCACATCTTAGTGGATTTATCTACCTGAAGTCTTTGTAGTTGGTGAGTTTCTGATGGGGTATCTGAGTGGACATCCTTTTTCTTGATGTTGAAGCTATTTCTTTCTGTTTCTTAGTTTTCCTTCTGACAGTCAGGACCCTCTGTTGCAGGACTGCTGGAGGTCCACTCCAGACCCTGTTTGCCTGGGAATCACCTGTGGGGACTTGCAGAACAGCAAGGGTTGGCTCTGTTTTTTTCCTCTGCTATCCTCGTCCCAGAGGGTACCTACCAGATGTCAGCCTGAGCTCTCCTTTATGAGGTGTCTTTTTGAGTATACAGGGGTCAGGGAGCTGCTTGAGGAGACAGGCTGTCCCTTATAGGAGCTCAAGTGCTGTTCTGGGAGTTCCATTGTTCTGTGCAGAGCTGCTGGGCAGCTTTAAGTCTGCTGCAGAGGAACTCGTAACTGCCTCTTTTCCCAGGTGTTCTGACCTAGGAAGGTCGGCTTTATTTATACATTCCTGACGTGCTGCTGCCGTTTTTCAGAGATGCCTTGACCCTCCTGGAGTAGTCTAGTCACAGTATGCCAGCAGAGGCCTTGCTGAGCTACCACTGGTTCTGCCTAGCTGCTGTGTGAACTGCCTTGGTAATGGCAGATTGCCTTGGTAGTGGCAAATGCCCTTCTCCCCACTGAGCTGGATCATCCTGGGTCCAGCTGCGCTTGCTGCAAAACTCTCAGATTGCTTGTTTTGTGGGGGTGGTACCTGCCAAGTCAGATTGCCTGAATTCCTATCTCAGCCCCCTCCCTTTCAGTTGAATGGTCCGCTCTGTCACCCAGGCATTCCAGGTGCCAGTTGAAATAGCCACCCAGATTTGTGTGAGTTTCTCTGTGTTTACCCATGGCACCAGCAGTGCTGAAAACTCATGGTGCTTTTCTTCCCAGGAATTTCCTGGTCTCTGGGCAGTGAAAACTTGTTCAGAAATGTGGTGAGCACTCACCCTCTGCATTGCTCTTGCTGGGAACTGCACTCCAGAGCTGTTCCTATTTGGCCATCTTGGATTGCCCCCAAAAAATGTTAATTTTGAGGTAATTATAGATTCACATGCATTCATAAAAAATAATACAATGGAATATCACATATCCTATACCAAGTTTCTCTTAATGGAGATGTCTTCTCTTGCAAGATGATAGTACAAGATTGCAATGAAGATATTGGTATATTGGCATTGTTAAAAGAGAGAACAATTCTGTCACCACAATGATTTCTCAAATGTGGTCCTATTATGACACACTCTCCTCTCCATAGCCCCTGACAAATAATAATCTCTTCTTCATTTCTATAACTTTGTCATTTAAGGAATATTCATTGAATGAAGTACTACAGTATGTAAACTTCTGCAAGTTTTTTTTTTCACTTTTAAAAAATCAGCATACTTCTCTGAAATTCCTTTCAGGATTTAGTGTTTATCAATAGTGCATATCTTTTTATTGCTGTGTAGTATTCACTGATGTGGATTGAGGTACCATAGTCTGTTTAACCATTCACACACTGAGGAACATATCAGTCATCGTTTGCTTGGGGGTATTACAAATAACCTAAACAGTCATGTATAGGTTTTTGTTGAACAGAACTTTTCATTTCTCTTGGGTAAATCCTCTGGAGAACAATTGCTGGATTATGTATAGTTACACATATTTTTCTCAAGAAACTGCTAAACTGATTTCTATAGTGGTAGCACTATTTTGAACTTTCATGTGCAATATATGAGGGATACAGAGTTTCTATATCCTTGCCAGCATCAGGGGGTGTCATTATAGGAATATTATTTTGGCAATTATAAGTGTGCAAACAAAGCTCATTGTGGTTTTTATTTGCATTTTCCTAATGGTTAATGGTGTTGGTAAAATAAGTCTCCATGTTTTTTGTCTGGCTTCTAATTATATTCCTCATTATAGTTAATAATTATTATATTAAGTTTTTAGAATTCTTTACATATTGTACATAATAGCCCTTTGTCAGATACATAATTAGCAAACATCTCTTCTATTTTAAAGTTTGTATTATGCCATTAACAGATGCTCTTATAGAGCAAAAGATTTTCATTTCAATGAAGGTGAATTTATCAATTTTTTTAAATGCATTGTATTTCTAGTGTCAAAATTAAAGAACACTCAAGATTCAAAAATTTTCTCCCAAGTTTTTTGCTGGATATTTTATAGTTTTCCATTTTATATTTAACTCTGTAATCAATGACAAGTTAATTTCCGTATACTACGTAATACTTAGGTCAACGCTCACTCTTTGGTGTGCATTTTTTTTCACCTAGGGCTGTCAAATTGCTCTAGCACCATCAGTGAAAAAAGTCTATCTTTTCTCTTGAAGTCTCTGTCCCTTTTGTTAAAAATCACTTGGTCAATGGACTAAAGACTTAAGCATTAGACCCCACCATAACAACCCTAGAAGAAAACCTAGGCAAAACCATTCAAGACATAGGCACAGGCAAGGACTTCATGACTAAAACACCAAAAGCATTGGCAACAAAAGTCAAAATGGACAAATTGGATCTAATTAAACTTCAGAGCTTCTGTACTGCCGAAGAAACAATCATTAGAGTGAACTGGCAACCAACAGAGTGGGAACAAATTTTTGCAATCTACCCATCTGACAAAGGTCTAATATCCAGAATCTATAAAGAACTAAAACAGATTTACAAGAAAAAAACAAAAAAACAAAGAAGCCCATTCAAAAGTGGGTGAAGGATATGAACACTTTTCAAAACAAAATATATATGAGGCCAAGAAACATATGAAAAAATGCTCATCATCCCTTGTCATTAGAGAAACGCCAATCAAAACCACATTGAGATACCATTTCAAGCCAGTTAGAATGATAATCATTAAAAAATCTGGAGACAACAGATGCTGGAGAGGATGTGGAGAAATAGGAACACTTTTACACTGTTGGTGGGAGTGTAAATTAGTTCAATCATTGTGGAAGACAGTGTGGCGATTCATCAAGGATCTAGAAATAGAAATTGCATTTGACCCAGCAATCCCATTGCTAGGTTTGTACCCAAAGGATTATAAATTGTTCTATTATAAAGACACATCCAGAGGGGAGCATCACGCACTGGGGGGTAGGGGAGGGACAGCAGGGGGTGGGGAGGTTGGGCAGGGATAACATGGGGAGAGATGGCAGATATAGGTGATGAGGGAATGGAGGCAGCAAACCACGTAGCCAGGTATGTACCTGTGCAACAATCCTGCATGATCTGCACATGTACCCCAGAACCTAAAGTACAATAAAAATCACTTGGGTATATTTTGGGGTCTATTTCTGAATTGTCTTTACTTTGTCATTGATCTATGAGTCTATTCGTCCATCAAACCACACAGTCTTAATTGCTATTGGTAATAAAATAAGTCTTAAAATTGGGTAGACTGTTTTCTCCCAGGATATTCTTAATTTTGAAAATGATATAATCTCTTTTAGTTTCTTTGTTGCTTTCCATATATATATATAATATATATATATTAGAGTTAATATATAATATATATATATTAGAATATATAATATATATATTCTCTCTCTATATATATATATATATAATAATATATAATATATATATATTAGAATAATATTGTCCATAACTACAAAAACTCATTGGTGTTTTTTTGGGAGTAACCTTAAATTCATAAATTTTATTTATTTTTGTAGAATTGACATTCTTGCTGTTGCTGGCTAAATTGTGCCCCTCCCTCTCACCTATTTCATGCATTGAAATTCTAACCACCTGGTATGGTTTGGCTTGTGTATCCGCCCAAATCTCATCTGTAGCTCATATTATTCCCATGAGTTGTAGGGAGGTACCTGGTGGGAGATGATTGAATCATGGGGGCAGGTCTTCCCCAAGCTGCTCTTGTGATAGTGAATGGGTCTCAAGAGATCTGATGGTTTTAAAGATGGGAATTTCTCTGCACAAGCTCTCTTCATCTGTTACCATCCATGTAAAATGTGACTTGCATCTCCTTGCCTTGTACCATGATTGTGAGGCCTCCCCAGCCATGTAGAGCTGTAAGTCCAGTAAACCTCTTTCTTTTGTAAATTTCCCAATCTCAGGCCTATCTTCATTAGCACTGTGAAAATGGACTAATACACCATCAAAGCTCAGAATGTGACTACATTGTAGGATGGGCCCTTGTCCAATACAACTCATGTTCTAAAAAGAACAGATTAGGACAGAGACACACATGAAGGAACACCATCATGTGGAACCACAGAGAAAAAGAATGACCATCTAAAAGACAATGGAAGAGAGATCTCAGAAGAAAACAGCCCCGCTGACACCTTGGTCTCTGACTTTTAGTCTCCAATATTATGAGAAAATACATTTCTGGTATTTAAGCCAATTAGTCTGTGGCACTTGATTATGGCAGCAGTAACAAACTAAAACACTGCTGAATCTTCCAAACTCTGAACACTGTATGTCTTCCCATTTGTTTCATCTTCTTTGATTAATTTCATCACAATTTCATAGTTTTCAGACTACGAATATTGTTCATGTTTCATTATTTTACATGTAAGTATTTCATTTTTTAAGTACTTACGAATGGCATTAAACTTTTAATTTCTGTGTCCATTTATTAATTTCTAGTATATAGAAATACAAATAATTTTGTTATCTTGTGTTCTGCACCTTACTGACATTTTTAATCTCAGAAGGATTATTTTTCATGTGTATGTATATTACTAGATATTTTCCATGTACCAAATCATTTTATCTGCAAATGAAGACAATTTTATTTCCTCTTTTTATATTCATTGATATTTTAATTAATTTTCTTCCATATTGGACTTGCCAGAACTTCTCATACTACGTTAAATGAGAGTGGTGAAAGTGAATATCCTTCCCTTATTTCTGATGTTGAGGGAAGATAATTCTCTGCCTTTTACTATTAAATAGAATGATTGCTGTAGGTTTTTTGCTTTAATTTTCATTTTTTGTTTTCGTTTTTTTTGGTAGCTGGTCTTGATCAAGTTGAAGAAGTTCTTCTCTATTCCTATCTTTCCCAGGGCTTTATTTTTAATCAGTAATAGGTCATAAAATATGTCAAATGCTTTTTCTGCATTGAATTATTTGATCATGCAATATTAATATTTTAGAATTTTTTGTAAATTACATTAATATTTTCCAAACACTGAACCAGCCTTGCATTCTGAGAATAAATGTCAATTGGTCATAGAATATAATTTTTAAATATATTGTTATATTTATTAATATTTTATTAAAAATTTTTGCATTTATTTCATGAAGGATATTAATCTCAATTTTTTTTGCGTGTGTGTACTTGTGTGCACTTTTTTAAAAAAAATTTGGTATCACTGTAGCTTTCTAAAATGAATTAGAAAATGTTTCTTTCCCTGTATTATCTAAAAGAGATTTTGAAGAATTTATGTTATGTTTTATGTAAACATTTGATAGAAGTCTCCAGTGAAACCTCATGCAACTGGAGATTTACCTTTTAAATTACAAAATCAGTCCTCTTACTCCTTATAATACTATGCAAAAGACTTGTTTTACAGTGGGTATGACCAATTGTGCTGTTTAAGCATTTGGTTCATTTTATTTAAGATATTATATTTATGTGTGTAGGGTTGGCTATAGTATTCTTAGTATACTTTTGAAGTCTGCAAAGTCTATAGTGATGTCCCCTCTTTCAGTTTTGATATTCATAATTTGTATCTTTTACACTCCGTCAGATTTGCTAGAGGTGTATCAACTTAATCGTTTCAAATAATCAGCTTTTTGTTTCTTTGAGTTTTTAATTTTATTATTACTGTTATATCTTTTTGTAAACATTTCCAGGTAAAATTTATATGGATACATAATAGTTATACATATTTACGGGCAAATGATATATTGATACAAGCACACAATGTGTAATGATCAAACAAGGGTAATTGGGATATCCATTAACTCAAGCATTCTTCATTTCTTTGTCTTAAAAACATTTCAGTATCACTCTTTAGTTATTTTAAAATATGGAATAAATACTTAACATTATTAACTATTGTTGTTTTAAGGCTTTGGGCTTATCTTGTGTTCTGTTTGCTCTTTCTAAATACATAACATTATTGCTGCTAACTTTCATCTCAGCATTGCATTTGCCATGCCCTAAAAGCTTGATACTTTGTATTTTCATTTCTTTGCAATCCAATTTATTTTTAAGAGTTCTTTGAAATTTCCTTTTTAACACATGGATTATTTAAAGTGTGCTATTTCTTTCTCAAGTGTTTGGAGATTTTACTACTATTTTTCTGTTATTGTATTCTAACATAATTCTATTGTGGTTGGATAACTTGTGCATGATTTTAACCGAAATTTTTTGAGATTTGTTTTATGGCCCAGTTACGTTCCATCTGGGTATAAACTCCAAGCGGTGTTTGTAAAGAACATGTGTCCTGCTGTTATTGGGAACAATAGTCTATAAATGTTAACGTTTTCCTCTTGGTTCATTAAGTTTCGAATTCTTCTATGTCCTTGCTGATTTTCTGTCTAATTATTGATCAATTGTTGAGAAAGTGGTGTTGAAGTCCTCAACTACACTTATGGATTTCTTTATTTCTTCTGTAAGTTATGTAAGTTTTTGCTTTATATATTTTGCAGTTCTACTATTTACTACATATACATATTTAGAAGTGCCATATGTCATGGGTGGATTGGTCCATTTATCATAATCAAATTTTTTCTCTGCCCCTGTAATTTTATTTGCTCTGAAGTTTACTTGAATATTCTGATACCAACACAGTGACTCCTGCTTTCTCTTTATAAAATGACTTTATCCTGCTTTTCAGTAGGTCTACATTATATTTGAAGTTTCTTGTAGAGACCATGTAATTGAGCATGTTTTTAATACACCCTATGTTTTTAATCCACCCTATCAATCTTTTTTTAATAACACATCTATCCCATTTGTATTTTATGTAAATATTGCTGTTTTTAAGCTTAAAGCTGCCATTTTACTTTTCTTGTTTTCTGTATTGTCTTCATTTTTCCTTCTTGTTCTGGCTTCTTGTGATTACTTAAACATTTTCTTTTAGAATTCCATTTTGCTTCAGCTGGCATTTTTGAGTGTGTCCCTTACTAAGTATTTTTAGCTCTCCTATTTTTTTTTGTATGTGTATATATATATATATATATATATATATATATACATACATACATATACATATATATATACACATGCACACACATATGTATACTCTATATGTATAATATACTAGGAAGGTATAATATGTATTATATATAATTTTTAGTATATTATATTTACATAGCATTTATAGATATATATCATGTATTATATTATATATTAATATTAATTATTAATAAAATATATAATTTATATAATTATATGAGCTGTGGATACTAGAAATATATATATGTTATATATTATACATAAATTTTAGTATAATGCATATAATATATACAAGGCATATATAATATATGTTCATTATATATAAATTTTATATAATACATAAAATATATAAATATATAATATATAAAATATAAATATTATATATAAACTTATCACAGTTTAGTAGTCTCCTTCTTTCACCAGGTGGATGAGATGTAGGACTTTACCTACTGTTATTTTCCACTCAAATTTATATGATAATTATTTTAAATATTTTCTTGTTGTATAGTCAGAGCCACACTAAACAATTTTAAAATTATTGCTCTAATTATTAATCACATCTTAGAAGATTCAAGAGAAGAAAGAAATACTCTTGTATATACCCGTATTTTGATCAAAGTATTGTCTTTCTTCTGATGTTCCAAACTTTCTTCATTTATCATTTCATTTCCGTTTGGTAAAAAAGTTTAGCATTTTTATTTCATTGGGACAGGGTAAAGAAAAATGTCATTTTGGTATGACATCTTTAATGAGATACACCAAAGTTTCATTTCTATCTAGAATGATTTTATGTCTTCTGCAAGACTATTTGTAACTAAGAACATTGAACTGTATATGTAATTGCTACTAAATCAGTGATATACTTATCATGCTCTGAATAGTTATTTTGTAAGCTAAAACATATGCGGAAAATAATTTTAATGTTTAAAATTAGAGTAATAAAACATGATGTAACATTTATTTCACCCAGGATTTGCACTAGTAAATTTAGAATATATAAAATACAGCATTATATATAACCCATTCAAATGGTTCTGAATGTCTTACTTATGAGAAATTCTAAATATGTGTTTCTCATTCAGACCTCACTTCTGATAATATTGCACTTCTCATTTGCTGATTCCATTAGATAACTTACAATGATCACAAATATGAATTTTTTTGAAATTGAATTTAATCTCTACCCCCAAATCTAATTTTCTTAGTCTGCACCATTTTAATAAATGACACAGGTCTTTTGAAATAATTTTATCTGAAATAATTTTTTGCTTTATTTCTAATCACCACTTATCTGAAATAATTTTTTGCTTTATTTCTAATCACCATTATAATATCCATCATCATTTCTGTTAATTCAGCCACAAATATGTATCTTGAATTTACTTACATCTATGCATCCCTATTACCAGCACTATAATTTAAAGCACCAGAATTAGGTAAAAAACAGTAATATTAAATTATCTCCACCATTTCATTCTTGGCCTTTCAGTCTATTGTTCACCAAATACTGTATGCAATCAAACTATTCAGATGATAGAGATATATCTGTACATACGCATTTATCTCCCTATTAATCTACATCTCATATCTATACATCTTTGTCTCTCTCTCTATATATATATATATATGTGTGTGTGTGTGTGTGTGTGTGTGTGTGTGTGTGTGTGTATCCTAAAACTTACACAAAATTGAAAGCTATTTTTTTTTTTTTGTTTTGTAATTTAGGTTCTGGGATACATGGGCAGATGATGCAGGATTGTTGCATAGGTATATACATGGCAAGGTGGTTTGCTGCCTTTATTTCCCTATCACCTATATCTGGCATTTCTCCCCTCATTATCGCTCCCCACCCTCCCCACCCAGCTCTCCCTCCCCAGACCCCACTACTGACTGCAGTGTGTGAAAGCTATTTCTAAAGTATATAATAATATAAATGAAAATTATGGATGGGAAAGTAAGCTTTGAAATAAAGACTTTTACAGTGGAAAATCATTCACAACATAATATACTATAAACTTCAAAAAAGGCAGAAAATTGCACGGAATTTTCATTGGTTACCTCCAATATACCTCATATATCTCTATTGTTCATATTTTTAAAGAATATTTATTTGAGCACGCTTTCACTTGACAGCAATTTTGTAACATAATTTTCTACAGAGAGAAAATAGGTCAATCTTTTTATTATTGTGGTTGATGTTTTTAACTTGATAATTCAGAAAAACGATGCAATGTATTATTCACAAAGTTTTCTAAATTTTTAGAAGTTGTGTCAAGATTTGTCTACTCTCTATTAAGAAGAGGATTTTAATTTTATATATGACATCAAGAGGACCTAACTTCTGCTTGGTGATTTCTAAATCTGATGATCGAAACAGTTTTCTACTGTCTAACTTATATTTCCATGCATTTATAACGTTTTTTCTTAATCATCCATGTGTCTCTGGTACCAGGTGTTTAGGACAAGTTTAAAGAACAATGTGAATTCATATGCTGCACATTTATGACCTGACACCGAGTGTCTTGAGAGGTAGGAGTATTTCTGGGAACCAAGTCTATCCTGAGTCATTTGGCATTCATAGCGTTTTCTTTTGCTTTTGCATGTAAGTTTTTAAATGGCTAATCCTTCAACATCTTTTGTACCTCACTTCCAATGTCATCTCTATAGAGAAATTCATAACTTTCACATCTAAATTATTCATCCTACCCTTGAGTTCAATCCCTTAAAAAAGTATGGCACTTATCACTATCTGACATCATATGAATCTCCTTCTTTCTCTCCTAGAAGTCATGCCTTGCAAGAGCAGAACAGTTTTTGCTGTTGTGCATTTTGTTTTCCCAGACTTGGAACAGTTTCTGGTGTATATTATGTATGGATAAATATAAATCTGAATACATTTGTACAGTTATGTTTCTACTGTGCCTCACTTAACAATGAAGTTTTTTATGAGAGATAAAAAGAAGAGGGAAATATTCCTCATTAATTTCAATGTTTATAATTTAAAGAAAACTTCTTGGAAATTTCCTGGAAAAATAGTAGTTTCAATTATTGCTATTAATAACTTTTTTTTAAGGAGAAAACATGCTCATCTATGGTGAGACTTCCACAGTAAGCAGGAAAACCTGAACTAGGAAAGAAATTTAACTCTTAGTAATAAGTTACAACAGTTGAGATAAAAGTACATGACTTTGCATACTTTATCCCTTTGATTTTTTTCACATAGTACCATCGCAATAATTTATTTATGAAAACATTTTTCTTAGAAACAGATACCTCTCTTGCTTACTCTCATTTTTACTTTTTACTATGATTTAATGAATTTGAAATCTTTATGTAATGCTGTGTCATATTTAATATTAATATATTTTGTTCAATTAAAAAACACATATTTTGTCAATAATAAAACCTATGATCATTAAATAAGTATGAATAAGTTTCAAAAAACTTAAATACAATTATCAAAGTTTAAATATCAGTAAACACTAAGAAAGTATAATTCCTGAGGGCAAAAATAAAATAAATAATTATCTACAATTATACCATCATTTTTCTGTTCTATATATACTACTCATTGAATTATATCTAGTTTTCAGTCCATGAACTAAAAATAAAGACCTTGAAATTACACTCATGTGTGTGCATGCACACACATACCTTTATACCTGTACTGAAGAAACATGTATGTATTTTTGCTCGTAGATCTATAAAATAATGTTCAGGCTGGGTACAGTGGCTCATATCTATAATTTCAGCACTTTTGGAGGCCATTAGGAGGATAGCTTGAGGCTAGGAATTCCAGACTAGCCTGAGCAACACACTGAGATCCCATGTCTTTATTAAAAAAATTAATTAGCTGAGTATGATGGTGCGTGCCTGTAGTCCCAGCTACTCAGGAGGCTGAGGCAAGAGGATCACTTGCACCCAGGAGTACAGGGTTGCAGTGAGCTGTGATTGACCCACTGCATTCCAGGTTGGGCAGCAGAGCAAGATACTGACTCAAAAAAAAAGTTTATAAAAGCAAGCGTAAACATCCATCTACACAAATATGAGTAAACTACTCCTAATATATTCATTAATTAGAATTCTATAGAGTGATGAAAATAGCTATAGTTAATATGATATTTGGATCTTAGGAATGTAATACTGAATTAAGAAAGCAAGTCTCAAATGTCAACTTCATAAACTTCCAAAATACGCCATTTGAAACAGTGCTTACGCAGTTTAATTATTTAAAAAAATAAAAACAACCTTTTTTTTTTTTTTTTTAATCAAGAGAGAAGTTGTCCTAGAAGAGAAGTCCAAGAGCTTGAAGCCAGGAGCCTGAGACCAGCCTGGGCAACCCACTGAGACACCACATCTATACAAAAATATAATAATTAGCTGGGCATGGTGGTGTGTACCTGTAGTCCCAGCTACTCAGGAGACTGAGTTGGGAAGATTGCCATTACTCCTTTATTACTGCTTCCAAGGTAGTGTGTGCATGAGGGGTTAAGTTTAACTGCACATTCTATTTGTTAAGTTAGGCAGTGGATTCTATTTCTTACACAAGACAATGAATTCACCCACTTATGTTTTTATGCTCCTCAATACACATATGCATTGCATATACAACTTTGCTCATTTTGTGAAAACTTAATGTTTTACATTCTATTAAAAAGTGAAAAGATAAAATGTTTTAAATTCCTGCAAGATATAAAGGCACTATTGAATAAATGCATTGGATATGTATTTTCCATAAAATTTTACTTCTATTTGTTGTAACATATAACATTTATTAGAGTTAAAATGAGTTGAGTGATGTGCAGCAATGCATCTACTCAGAAAAATACATAATTATGATCTGATATATTATGTTTCTGTATTAATAATGTGCCTTAGAGTATGAACTGCATTTATGAAAGCAAAAGTAGAGTAAAGAAAAGTGAAACCTCTTTAGCATTGGGATGAAAAATTAAATTATGACAAAATAAAATTATCAGAGATGTAAAGTATAGATGAAATATGGAAAGTATGTGTTTACCGTAACAACAATTTTCATGGATATAATACATTAAATGCCATATTTAGATTTACAAATAAAACATTTATAATTTCTAACAAACTCAAGAATATATTTTTCAGTTTCCTTCACATTTTTCTTGATTATTTTATTCTTCATACCTTTCACCTTTCCTAGCAATGAGATTATACTACATTGGAAGCAGCAATAAATAGGGATAATATTTGAGTTGTTGCATTAAATATTATAAATTAAAAGGCTTGATACTAATCTACATTAGTTCAGTTATCTCTGAGTTTAAATAACATAGCAGTGTATATTATAGAAATTTTAGAATAATTTTGAATTTTATGAGTTAGGTATCTTATTTGCTACAATCATTTATGTTTTAAATAGTACATTCAGAACCTAATTACAGATAATTTCAGTTATGAAGGATTAATTTCTTAATTTAATAAACGTTTTCGAATGCTGACTCTTTGGATTTTATTTTTAGGATAGTATGTGTCTATTATGTAGGAATTCTCTAAGAAGTGATGAGTTATGAAAAAACTTATATCTTCAGTGACCAACTAATATATCCTAACAATTCAACAACAGAAGGAAACATGATGTCTCCCCCTATTCTTTCTTTCTTTAAGTCTTAGGCATGTTGAAGTGTGAAACGTGATGTCTATTGTGCTGTGAGGTTGTCTGGGAGTAAATGTTCTTTCATAGAGTTTTATAGTGAAGTTATGTGCAATCTGGTAAACTCTCGTTTTTACAAACACCACAATTTTCTTGCTAGGAATCTAATAATTGTGTTTATTTCAGTTCTAGGTGTTTTGAAAATGTTGCTATAAATTTTTGACTTGTCCACAAATTTTCTTCCACTGCATATATATGTGCACGTATATGGTCATATATTACATATGGTCATATATTGGTTATATATTACATATACTTTTATGTATATTTCCTGTCTCAAGGGAAATTTTCTCATTTCCATGTCACTGATAGTGATATATTAACTAGATTATATTAATTAATTTAATGCTATATTTGTTATTAGTTTAAAATTTATTCTTCCTTATTTCATTTCTTATACATATTTGATTAGTCTGATAGTATGTCATTATAAAATATAGTATTTTAACTATGATTTTTCTACAAGAAGTATAAAAATGGTAACGTGATACATTTTATATATTACTGTGTAAAAGGGTAATAGTTATCCAAATAAATATTTAATAAATAATTAATTATGGATAATCAGCATTTTAATAGTGTAAACAAGAATAAATCACACCTTCCAAAAAACACTACTGCTTATGTTTCAATACTTTACTATTTTCCTACTACTATTTTCCATTGGCAATTTTAAATGCATGAGGCAGGTGGGCTCAGTGTATGTACACATTGGTAAATAACATCAACCATCTATGTTTGAACCCTTGGACTAGATAATCAGATATTTATTGGGGTCTATTGAGATAGTACTTTACCATTCTCTTGGTCATTGAGGCATAATCTTTGAACACTAATATTTTCATGTTGTCACACTTTATATAATATTGGGGTGGGAAGGATTGATACTTTTAGGAACTATTTTATTTAGGACACTATATAACTACAGAAGTAGTAATCAAATATCTCAAAGAGCATAGTAGATTACTTCAAAAGTTGTGATCCTGATGAACAAATTCCATGATTTCTGTCAATACAAACGATGGGGTAAAGATCTCGAGAGGACATATTTTTTATTTTTCCACTTGGAGATTATTTTCTGGAATTACATGGTCAGTTATCATGTGTAATTTCCAGGAAGCACATTTTGCAACCACTGTAAGAGATGGCAAGAAAGTATAATGAGACTTGATCTGAATATCACTTAGATAACTGAATATCTATGTAACTTAGAAGAAATTTCTTTATTCATGTAGTGTTGAACTTTCTGCATCTGTAAAATAGGAATCATGATGCCAACTCTTAATAGTTTTGAGGATATCAAATAGTATGAGTAATACACTCAGAAAGAAACCAGAACTGTTAGCAAGGCTGATGTCAAAACAACTCTATCTATATCTACTTCTATGGTGAGAAATAGAGACAAAGATAAAGAGACATAGACAGAGACATTGATACAGACATACACATAGACAGACATTGATCTGAAGATAGACGTCAACATGGACATCAACATAGACAAATATAGATGTAGACATAGACCTGGACATCGACGTAGTCATAGACGTAGACACTGATTAGATATAGACCTGGACATAGACATAGACATAGACATAGATGTAGATATAGATATAAACACAGACATAGAGGGGAGTGGGTGTAGGCTGTGGAAAAATAAGATTTCTATTTCCAGCATCCTATCCTTTGAAAGTAATGGGGACTGGATTTTGTTAGATTTGACTAAAATGCTAGAGTACAAGTTGTCTATAAATATTTTTTACAAAGAACATAGATGCTTAAAGTTCTTTCTGAATGGTGCTGAAGAATTGAGCTTTGACCAGACTCCCTTATATATGGAGACAGAGTGAATGTTAGCAACTCTAAAAAACAAAGGAAGCTGGCCAACTGTATTAGTCTGTTTCCACACTGCTATAAAGAAATACCTTTATAAAGGAAAGAAGTTTAATTGTCTCACAGTTCCAAATGGCTGGGGAGGCCTCAGGAAATTTAACAATGATGGTGAGAGGCAAAGGGAAAGCAAGGTTGGATCTCCTCACATGACAGCAGGAGAGAGAAGAGTGAGGAGTAAAAGGGGAAGGGTCTCTTATAAAACCATCAGATCTTGTGAGAACTCACTGTGATGAGGACAGCATGGGGGAAACCACCCACATTTTTTGTCTTACCTTTGTCTCTGTGGCTGTCTTTATATAAATAGCAAGTTTATTATATTTGGGTAGGAGTGAGGGCTCGTGGGAATGGGTGTCTATTTTTGGCTACTCCTTAGTTCTCATAATCTGATCAGTTGCTTTCAGTTCCGTTATTTTATTTTTCTTACTTTATCACCGTCCACCCTTCTTCCCTAGCAGATTCAAACTTGTTATTCATAAATGGCATAACCTTGCACATACTTTACACTCAAAAGTTTTCTTTATAATCAAAGTATAACTTGGCTGATTATAAAACTCTTGCATCACATTTTCTTTCTTTCAGTGTATTTTAGATACTGATCAAACAGTCTTTTTGTATTGACTATTACTATAGGAAGTCAAATCTAACTTCATATTCACACTAGTAGGAAGCATGAATTTTTTTTCTCCTGACTGATCCTAGGATTCTTTCTTTGCACTTGAATTTTAACAACTTTGCTGGAACATACTTTGATACTTAGAATATACTTTTGAATGTTAGGCATCATTATTTCTTGGAACTCTATGAACAAC
This sequence comes from Callithrix jacchus, assembly GCF_049354715.1. Taxonomy (NCBI): domain Eukaryota; kingdom Metazoa; phylum Chordata; class Mammalia; order Primates; family Cebidae; genus Callithrix; species Callithrix jacchus. The sequence goes on along the minus strand of NC_133503.1, from coordinate 177,004,004 downwards.
TTGATTCTGCACTTTCAATTTGTCTTCCTTATGGAAAAGTTTTATAAAGTATACTTTTTATTATTTCTCTATTTTAAATATTTTATTTGTTTATTCTCAAAAATACCAATAATGTATGCTAGTTTTACATCGTTTTTAAGTCTATCACTCTGAAAATATTGATCTTTCTCTCTCTCTCTCTCCTTATGGAGTAGCCTTATAATTGCTTATGAATCTAACTCTTTCACCTATAATGGGCATTTATTCTCTGCACTTGGTTTTAATATTTTCCTCATGTTGTAGCTTTTCCACTCATTTCTATATATTTTGCACACTGTTTAAAGTCTTCTTTGAACATTTTCCTTTCATGTTCAAATTTTACTTGTAATTTATAAAGATGACATCATCTATAAATTCTAAGAAAAAAGAAACCTTTTGTTCATTTTTCCTTTTTTTTACTTTGACCAGATTTTCATTAGAAATTTTCTTTTATTGGCCAGGCACAGTGGCTCTCGCCTATAATCCCAGCACTTTGGGAGGCCGAGGCAGGGGATCACAAGGTCAAGAGATCGAGACCCTCCTGGTCCACATGGTAAAACCCCATCTCTACTAAAAATACAAAAATTAGCTGGGCATGGTGCATGCCTGTAGTCCCAGCTACTCGGGAGGCCGAGGCAGGAGAATTGCTTAAACACAGAAGGCAGAGGTGTTGTGGTGAGCCAAGATCGCGCCACTGCACTCCAGCCTGGGTAACAAGAGCAAAACTGCATCTCAAAACAAACAAACAAACAAAAAATTTCCTTTTATTAAATAAAGGAAACAAGTTCTGTACATGGAACTCATGTTATCTCTTTATAATTACAACTAATCATTGAATTATTTTGCTTCTTGTCAGAGATTTTGGCAATTGTGATAACTGAGGCCACCTAGGGCTTGGATTCAATGATGTTGTTCCAAACTCTTCCTCAACAAATTGGTTGACAGAAAATCTTCTGTAGCTAAAGATGGAAAAGGCCAGTCTCCCACTGCTTAAATACTCAATGCTGTTGGCATCCATTGCTGCCCAAAATCACCATTTAAAAAACAAAGCTTTATAAAATATAGGTTACATACTGTAAGATTCACCCATTCTAAGGAAAATATTCTATTTAACATATTTACAGAATTGATTTGCGTTTCTAGCTCCTTTACCGCTGAATAACCCTTTATTAGGATGGAGGTTCCCTTTTGAAAAAACTATAGTGAGACACCTTATTTTGCCAGTCCAGTATTGTTACTGTCAAAACCGGAGGTGCAGAGAAAGGCAGCAAAATAATTCTGTTTATTTTTCCTTCCTTCCAAATTCTGTTCAGTACCTCTTACTCACAGAAACTAAGAGGAATTCAACTAGCAAGAACACCTAAATTTGTGATTTGCACGTTTTCAACCCAGAGGTACAAAGAAAGTGCAGAAAGGAAAGCATAATGCTGAGAGCCTCTAGACAACATCTAGCACACCCCTTAACTCATAAAATCATGGATTGGCTGTCTCTATACCCATCCTTCTCTAATTAACACAGCTTTCGTTCAAGCAACTACTAAGCCATGATAGAAAAGGTGTTAGTTTGTTTTTATTTTCAAGCTACCTGCTCCGTTGCAAACATCTGGGTGCCAACAGAATGTGCTTTACTTTACCAAATGTTCCTGTAACTGTTGACTTCTTACTCCATCTGGGAAAGGGTACACAGGATGAGATCCATAACTTGATGGAAATCTATATAAAGCTTGGGAACCGAGGAAGTTTGTGAAAGTAAACCTTGTACTCATCCTTTTGGTTTACTTTTCACACTTTTGGCTAGTATAATTCAATTTTTGCTTGAAATTTATGATTATTTGTTGTATTACAGTTCAATTTTTCCACTATTACTGTATTTTTTTGGATATTTTCCATGGTTATGAAAAATGAGTTGAAGTAAAACACATTTTTCTTTATAGACATTGTGTTTTCTCCAACTCTAGCCCTGTGTGCAGGCAGCTTCTAACTGTGTTGCATGAGAAACAGCAGTGTTTATTCATTTAATACTTTTGTTGTTATTATAAAGCTCATTTCGTGTGTCTGCCCACAGAGGTAAAACCATAAATCACAGACCACACAGGTATGGTAAATGCCCATCCATATGAGAACATGCCAAAGAAATGTTTGACCTACTAAAATGTTACTTGCAAATGTCTTGCATGTGTACTTGTATTAGTTTCCTAGGGGTTTTATAAGACAACCACATACTGGGTAGCTTAAAACAATAGAAACTTATTTTCTTATGGATCTGGTGGCTAAAGTCCAAATCGAGGTGTCAGCAGGGCCATTGCCCCCCTGGAGCTTATATGGAAGAATATTTTCTTGCCTATTCCTGGATTCATATAGTTGCCAACAGTCCTGGGCACTCTTTGACTTGCAGTTGTATCATTCAAATCTCTGTTTCCATCATTACATGGCCTTCCTCACTGTATGTCTGTGTTTATCTGTGTTTTTCTTTGTCCTTATAGGAACACCAGACATGGAATTTCGGGTCCACTGTAATCCTATATGACCTCATGTTAATTTGATTAAATTCAAGAGACCCTATTTTCACACAAGATCAAATTCACAGAGGTAACAAGAGTTAGGACTTCAATATATCTTTTGATATATTGATGGGCACATCCAGCCCACAGTAGCACTTCATATTATTGGTAGTATGAACCTTACAGATGTGGTAGAATTTTTAGGCCAATAACCACTGATTTTTGGTATAAAGATGTTCACATCAGATTGTGATCTCTGATAAAATAGACTTTAAAACAACGAAGATCAAAAGAGAAAAAGAAGCACATTGCATAATGGTAAAACGATCAATGCAACAAGAAGAGCTAACGATCCTAAATATGTATGGACCCAATAGAGGAGCACCCAGATATATAAGACAAGTTCTTAATGACTTAAAAAGAGACTTAGACTCTCACACAATAATAGTGGGAGACTTTAACACTCCACTGTCAATATTAGAAAGATCAACCAGACAGAAAATTAACAAGGATATTCAGGACTTGAACTCAGACCTGGAACAAGCAAACCTGATAGACATTTACAGAACTCTCCACCCCAAATCCACAGAATATACATTCTTCTCAGCACCACATCACACCTACTCTAAGATTGACCAAATAATTGGAAGTAAAGCACTCCTCAGCAAATGCAAAACAACTGACATAATAACAAACAGTCTCTTAGACCATAGTGCAATCAAGTTAGAACTCAGAATTCAGAAACTAACTCAAAACTGCACAGCTTCATGGAAACTGAACAACTGGCTCCTGAATGTTGACTGGATAAACAATAGAATGAAGGCAGAAATAAAGAAGTTCTTCAAAACCAACGAGAACAAAGACACAACATACCAGAATCTCTGGGACACATTTAAAGCAGGCTCTAGAGAAAAATATATAGCAATAAGTGCCCACATGAGAAGAGTGGAGAGATCCAAAATTGACACTCTATCATCAAAATTGAAAGAGCTAGAGGAGCAAGATAAAAAAAAAAAAACACAAACCTAGCAGAAGACAAGAAATAGCTAAGATCAGAGCTGAACTGAAGGAGATAGAGACACGAAAAACCCTTCCAAAAAAACCAATAAATCCAAGAGCTGGTTTTTTGAAAAGATCAACAAAATAGACAGACCACTAGCCAGATTAATAAAAAAGAAAAGAGACAACAACCAAATAGATGCAATAAAAAACCATAAAGGGGAAATCACTACAGATTCCACAGAAATTCAAACCATTATCAGAGAATATTACAAACAACTCTATGCACATAAACTAGTAAACCTGGAAGAAATGGATAAATTCCTGGACACTTGTATCCTCCCAAGCCTAAACCAGGAAGAAGTCAAAACTATGAATAGACCAATAAAAAGATCTGAAGTTGAGGCAGCAATTAAGAGCCTACCACACACAAAAAATTCCGGGTCCAGATGGGTTCACAGCCGAATTCTACCAGACACACAAAGATGAACTGTTACCATTCCTTCTGAAAACTGGCTAGCTCTTGCAGAAAGCAGAAACTGGACCCCTTCCTGACACCTTACACTAAAATTAACTCCAGATGGATTAAAGATTTAAACATAAGATCTGGCACCACAAAAACTCTAGAAGAAAATCTAGGCAAAACCATTCAGGACATAGAAGTAGGCAAGGACTTCATGACCAAACCACCAAAAGCATTGGCAACAAAAGCCAAAATAGACAAATGGGACCCAATCAAACTCCACAGCTTCTGCACAGCAAAGGAAACAGTCATTAGAGTGAATCAGCAACCAACAGAATGGGAAAAATTTTTTGCAGTTTACCCATCTGACAAAGGGCTGATATCCAGAATTTACAAAGAACTAAAACAGATTTATAAGAAAAAAACAAGCCCATTCAAAAATGGTCAAAGGATATGAACAGACACTTTACAAAAGAAGACATACATGAGGCCAACAAACATATGAAAAAATGCTCATCATCACTGGTCATTAGAGAGATGCAAATCAAAACTACATTGAGATACCATCTCACGCCAGTTAGAATGATCATTAAAAAATCTGGAGACAACAGATGCTGGAGAGGATGTGGAGAAACAAGAACACTTTTACACTGTTAGTGGGAGAGTAAATTAGTTCAATTATCGTGGAAGACAGTGTGGTGATTCCTCAAGGACCTAGAAATAGAAATCTGACCCAGCAATCCCATTACTGGGTATATATCCAAAGGACTATAAATTGTTCCACTATAAGGACACATGCACATGAATGTTCATTGCAGCACTGTTTGCAATAGCAAAGACCTGGAACCAACCCAAATGCCCATCGCTGATAGACTGGACAGGGAAAATGTGGCACATATATACCATGGAATATTGCAGCAATCAAAAATGATGAGTTTGTGTACTTTGTAGGGACATGGATGAATCAGGAGAACATAATTCTCAGCAAACTGACACAAGAACAGAAAATGAAATACCGCATATTCTCACTCATAGGTGGGTAATGAACAATGAGAACACATGGACACAGGGAGGGGAGCACTACACCCTGGGGTCTATTGGGGGGAATAGGGGAGGGACAGCAGGGGGGGTGAGTTGGGGAAGGATAGCATGGGGAGAAATGCTAGATGTGGGTAAAGGGGAGGAAGGCAGCAAATCACACTGCCACGTGTCTACCTATGCAATTATCTTGCATGTTCTGCACATGTACCCCAAACCCTAAAATGCAATAAAGAAAAGATGTTCACATCAAATAGATTAAAATTATCTCAAGTAAATTTTCCAAAAATAAACAAACCCCCTATTTTGAAACTCCATACCTGCTTATTTCATTTTCTATTTAAAATAAATGTTTAAAGGTTGATGTGGGTGTATTTCAAGCAAATTTTCCAAAAATAAAGAAATCCTCTATTTTGAAACTCCTTACCTGGTTATTCCATTTTCTATTTAAAATAAATGTTTAAAGATTGATGTGTGTGTATTTCTGTATGTGTACATGTGTATATATGACATGTATTTACATGAGTCTTATATGCAGGTTTTTTTAAAAAATTCCTTCCTAATTTACTAGTGTACAACTAAACCTGGAGCTTAGACCAGAGGGAAACCAGGGATTGATGCTGAACTTGAAAACTAACACATGAATCAATTTTAATAAACCACTTAATTCAAGCAATTAATTTTTTTAGTGGTGTACTTTTTTGCTTTAATAGTGACCAATTTTGATTTTCAGTTTTATATATCAACTTGACTATGCTACAGTCACTAGTAATTTATCGAATCCTAATCCAGGTTTTGCTGTGCAGGTATTTTATAGATGTGATTAACATCTATAATTCCTTGGCTTTAGGTAAAAGAAATTAACTCCAGTAATCTGAGTGGAGCCTGATTCAACTTGTTAAAGGAATTTAGACTAAAATTGAAATTTCCCCAAAAAGATGAAATTTTGTTTGTGACCATAGTTTCAGCTCCTTTCTAAGAGCTTCCAACCAGTCCTTTCTGACTACCTGCCCTACTGGCTCCTGGTTCCACACTTAAAAGCCAGTCTCCATTACTGAGGAAGCCAATTTCTAGTAAATATATTTATATATATCTCTCTCTATCTTTCTGTCTCTATCTACCTACATCTTTCCTGGTTCTGTTTCTCTGGTGGAACCACAACTGATAAAACAATTTGTGGAAAAGTTGGGCATATACTAGGATGAACTTTCCCCCTGAATTTTTGGAGAGTAAGTTGATCATCTAAGGCCCTATCACCTCTGCATACATTGGAAGCATTTCTTACAAACATGGACACTACACAACATAACCTCAGTACTACCATCAAAATTATCAAAATCGGGAATTTAACACTGTGACATAGCCACAATATAATCCCCAAACACCAGTTTTTTTTTTTTAATTGTCTTTCTGTCGTCCTTGGTTGCAAAAGGATCAAATTTTGAAGCAGATATTGCATTGGTGGCATGTCTCTTCAGTATCATTCAGTCTAAAACAATTTCTTTATTTTATCTCTGCTTTTATGATTATTTTGGAAACATTCTAGAAAATTTCAGGTAAGTTACTTTTCAGAATATTCTTCAGTTTATCTGTCTGCTTTGCGTTTATCTGTTGTTTACTCATGAATAAGTTTATGTGTCTTCAGCAAGAATTCCACAGAAAATATGTTTCAGTCACTTTATTATACACTATTTAGTGGTGATTATTTGATCATATGATCAAAATAGCATATAACCAGTGTCTCTATCATTGTCAATATTTACCACTTCAAAATTAATAAGTTTTGTGGAAAAATTTTTTGAAATCATGCAAAAATTTTGCTCCTTTTCAAATGTACAGTATATTCATACATTTATTTATATAAAGGTGGGTGATGCTTTTCTGTTTACTAAATGAATTAGAATTCATCACTTACCTTATTTATTCTGGTACTCAAATTCTGCCAGCATACCAGTGGGAACTCATTCAAGCTGGCTCCTAGGTGATTTTGATAAATCCTTATCATTCTTTAAGTACTTCCTTCCTTTCTAATACTTACCTTGTACTGCCTATGCTTGAATGCAGAGCACAGTAGAGTGACTATGTTCTACAAAATCTAGGCCTAAATTATTTTTCCTGTTTATTTTTACATTTAAAAATAGCTCTATTGATAGGTAATTTACATATCATATAATTTACCCCTTTAAAATGTATAATTTAATAAGCTTTTTAGTACATTCATAGATATGTGAAACCATCAACACAGTCAATTTTATAACATTCATGATTTCACAAAGAAATCCAGTACCCTTTAGCTATTACCTCTGATTGACTGTTTTCATTTCTATTGGGTATATAATTTGGAGTGTTATTATTGTTGGGTCATCTGGAAATGAGTAACCCTCAGCTCTGTCCATTACCATATGACCCAATAATAATAATACTCAAAGTTACATACTCAATAGAAATGAAAACATATGTCTGCACAAAAAAGTGTATGCCAATGTTTATAACAGCACTATTCTCAAAAATGTGAGAACAATACAATGTCCTTCAAATGATGGCTAAACAAAATATAGAGTATCTGTACAATAAAATATTATTTTTTCATGAAAATAATAAAGTACTGAGGTATACAACAACATGGATGAACCTTAAAAACATTCCACTAAGTGAAGGAAGTCATCATAAAACACCAGCATCAAACTAAGAAGCTTCCGCACAGCAAAATAAACACTCAAAAGAGGATGTATTTCCTCCCATTCCATAGGAAAAAACCTATGAAATGGGAGGAAATATTTGCCAACCATGTATCTGAGAAGGGCTTAATTTCCAAAATACATAAGAAATTCAAACAATTCAACAGCAAAAGTAACCCGATTAAAAAGCAAATAAATTGAATTGACATTTCCCAAGAGAAGACATACAAATGGCCAACAGGTATATATGAAAAGACATTCAGCATCACTAATCATCAGGAAAACGCAAATTAAAACCTCAATGAGACAGCATTCACACCTGTTATAATGGCTATCAAAAAGATGAAAGATAATAAGCATTGACAAGAATGTAGAGAAAAGGGAACCCTTGCAAACTGTTGATGGGAATGTAAATTAGTATAACCATTATGGAAAAATAATACTTTTCATAGAAAAATAATACATTTTCATACACTGCCATTTTCATTGACTGCATAACAGATTAATCTGGGACAAGAATTTTGAAAGATGATACTTGCTTTTCTCAAGAGTTAGTAAAGGTTTAATGAACCTTCCTCAAAAAAACGTGAGTCATTTTGACAGTATGATTCCATTTTAATGAAAAAAGGTACATCAAAACTACTGTAATAGTTGATATGGGGTCTATGCTTTTACAGATATCAGGGTGCCTGAAAAGGCATAATTTTCATCTGAACACATTAGGGCTTATGAAGATCCACTAATCACTGCAATTTTGGCCCAGCTCTGACACAAAGGTCATCAAATGTGTTTAAGGACATACCCTGTGGTTATTTCTCTAGGTCCTGAGTGAAGAATTTGGAAGGGTGGACTTCTAACCTAACAGGACCATTCAACTATTTTTCAAGTTCTTTGAACTGGGAAATATTGCCATTATGTTAAGAAGGGACTGATGGAAGCCACTGATATATCAGCCTATTCCAAAAGACAGTAAATCACAAGCAATACTGTGATAGGAATAATAGAGATAAGTGCCAGCTTCAATGTCTTAAATTAATTGGATTGTAAAAACAAAAATAGAAACTGATGACTTATGATGGGTGGCAGTGAACCTCCAAAAACTTAAATGTAAATCTCTGTCTGCCATGCAGGATGTGGTTTCTTCATGGAATCATATCAACATAGCCACTGACATTACATATGCCTCTACTAATTTGATATATGCTTTCTTCATATAACCCATATGCAAGAGCAAAACCATTTGTAATTTACATGAGAAAGGTGCTATTATACGTTGCCTTCTGTTGCAGCCACATTTATTATTTTAGAAGTCTGTGGAACATTATTTTGGTGCCTATGTTGATGACATAAACCTCACTGAATGTGGTAAGCAGAAACTGGCAAATGCAATAAAATCTATAGGAAGTCACATGGATCCTAGAGAATTGAGATAAACCCTATTTGTCAAGTATTGTGGTTTAGAAGTACATTGTATTCTGGGCATGTACAAAAAGGAAAATGACACTTTAAGCTGTGCCTGTTCTGATTTAGACAGTTTCATAGCTTAGTGTCCTTTTACACTGAGGATACTGCTCTGGTCTGTTTAATGTGTAACTCAGAAGGAACCAGCTCAAGAGAAGGCTGTGTACCTCATCAATGCTACACTGCAGACTGTACTTCCAAAAGGTTTCAAGAGTGTTGGAAAATCCAGGGTCAATGAGGACACTATGAGGAAATTTATCAAGTTGCAATTAAAGAGTCTCAGTGAAGAATACTGTGGTTAAAGAAGGTCTTGGATTATGTAGCAGTAAAATACTCTTAATTATTATAATTCTTCATATGCCACTGGGTTCTAACCGAGCTTACGCTGGAACAGCAAGTGATCATCTAAACAGAGCTGCCCATCAGGAACTGTGAGGTATGAGATACATTGAGCCAGAAAGTCAAGTGGGCACAGCAGAAGTCAGTTGTACAGTGAAAATGGTACATTTAGGAATAGGCCCCGAACAATTAAGGAGGGCACTTGCAAACTCATGTATTAGTCACCGATATCTCCTCATCACTTACAACAACGTGAACGATTGCTTTTTCACTAACTCTCTTGATTGAATCCATTTAAGGATTGTAGCTGGATACTACCAAGGGTCTCTACGACAAATGGTATCAATACCTCCCTTTTCTTAGAGAAAAAAAATGGTGGCAAGTTTTTCTCTCAACAATAGGGCCCATTTTGCAACCTTAGGACTAGAAATATTGCAGAGATAAGTGGATCTCAGTCCACAAGTAGGGGACTCTTTCAAACTTTTCCTCTATCATTTTAGGTATTCTGTTTTATTATCCCTTATTCTGGCTACCACTCATAGGATTTATTCTGCAACATAAAATAATGTCCCTCAAACCAATATGTTATGCCTCTTGTCTGTATCATGTCACATCTCTTGACATTAAGGCATGTGCTCTGATTCAACTAATGTTGCCAGAACTCACTCCAGTTCCACCAGGACTTTCCTGTTTTAGCAACAAAGTCAACCAAGAACCCAAGAACCATTACCACTGCCCACTCCCCAACCCCAGTCACAAGAAAACCAGAGCCCTTATCACTCCAGATACTATCTGCCTGCCTTGCATACATAACGCCAAAGTGAGAGAGAATGAATGCAAAGAGGAGTAAATCTTTGAAGAATAAGAAATAGAAACTGATCAATGTTTTCTTCTTTATTCCCCTGGTCTTGAGATACACTTCACACTTCTCAGATAGTCTCTTAGACTCAAGGAATCAGCAGCTCATAGTGGTGGGTGAAAAAATATCTCTCTGCTTTGTTCCTCCCGTTGTTTGGCTTCCCTCCCACTATTCCTCACCACTGTTTCCTGAGATCACCTCTCCAGTATTGTATTTACCTATGCCTTTACTTAGGTCTTCTGTTTTGGAAAGTGTCAGAGGATGTATGCTATATTAATAAAATATATTTACCTGAGTTGAAAGTACTAAAAGAAGCTGAAAATACTGAAAGATGTGACAAATTTCAGATACATAATTATTAATCACAAGGGTGTCTTTTTTTTTTTTTTGACACAGAGTCTCGCTCTGTTGCCAGGCTGGAGTGCAGTGGCACGATCTTGTCTCACTGCAACCTCTGCCTCCCGGGTTCAAGCAATTCTCCTGCCTCGGTATCCTGAGAAGCTGGGACTGCAGGCATGCACCACCATGCCCAGCTAATTTTTGTATATTTTTTCAGTAGAGACAGGGTTTCATCATGTTGGCCAGGATAGTCTTGATCTCTTGACGTCATGATCTGCCCACCTTGGTAGGTGTCTTCATAAAGGAGTAAATTATGATAAAGTCTGCAAGAGTTTGGAGCATGATATTTTTTTACATGAAAAGCTACATAGTTGGAATTGGGATTAAATCAATTTATATCCTTCTTGGAAAGATCAGAGAATTAACTCACCTAAATTTCCTCACACATCTCCACCCATTATCTCCCAATTTTGATTATTTCCATTACTTACATTTTTCTGCTATAACTTTAAATTCCATAGTTGTTGAATATAAATTATATTCTAAAAGAGTGTCTTTTATTAAAGGTCACATTCAGATTGCTTAAAGATCTATATTACTTCATCCCTACCTCGTTTAAAACTCTCAATAAACTAGGTATCGACAGAGCATATCTGAAAATAATAAAAGCTATTTATGACAATCCACGGCCAATATCATACTGAATGGGCAAAAATTGGAAGCATTCCCTTTGAAAACTGGCACTAGACAACGGTGCCCTCTCTCGCCACTCCTATTCAACATAAAACTGGAAGTTCTGGCCAGAGCAATCAGGCAAGAAAAATAAATAAAGGAAAGGAGGAAGTCAAATTGTCTCTATTTGCAGAGAACATGATTGTATATTGTATATTTAAAAGAACCCATTGTCTCAGCCCAAAATCTCCTTGAGAGGATAAGCAAAGTCTCAGGATAAAAAAAAAAAAAAACTATGTGCAAAATCACAAGCATTCTTATATACAAACAACAGACAAGTAGAGAGCCAAATCATGAGAGAACTCCCTTTCACAAATGCTACAAAGAGAATAAAATACCAAGGAATACAACTAACAAGGAACATGAAGGACCCCTTCAAAGAGAACTACAAACCACTGCTTAAGGAAATAAGAGAGGACACACAAACAGATGAAAAAACCTTCCATCATTATAGTTAGAAGAATCTATATTGGGAAAATGGCCATACTGCCCAAAGTAATTTATAGATTTAATGCTATCCTCATCAAGCTACTATTGACCTTCTTAACAGAATTACAAAAAAACACCTTAACTTCATATGAAACCAAAAAAGCCAAGATAATTCTAAGCAAAAAGAACAAAGATGGAGCCATTACACTACCTGACTTCAAACTATACTATAAGTCTACAGTAATCAAAACAGTATGGTACTCATTCCAAAACAAAGATATAGCCCAATGGAACAAAACAGAGGACTCAGAATTAATGCAACACATCTACAACCATGTGATCTTTGACAAACCTTACAAAAACAAGCAATGGGGAAAGGACTCCTGTTTCATAAATGGTGTTGGGAAAACTGGCTAGCCATGTGCAGAAATCTGAAACTGGACCCCTTCCTTACACCTGATATGGAAACTAACTACAGATGAATTAAATATTTAAACATAAGACCTAATACCATAAAAGTCCTACCAAAAAAATAACCTAGGCAATTCCATTCAGGACGTACGCATAGGCAAGGACTTCATGACTAAAACACCAAAAGCAATGGCAGCAAAAGTCAAAAATAGACAAATTTGATCTAATTAAATTCCAGAGCTTCTGTACAGTAAAAGAAACAATCATTAGAGTGAACAGGCAACCAAAAGAATGGAAAAAAATGTTTGCAATCTACCCACCTGACAAAGGGCGAGTATTAAGAATCTACAAAGAACTTAAACAAATTTACAAGAAAAAAGCAAACAAGCCCATTGAAAAGTGGGCAAAGGATATGAATGGATACTTTTCAAAAGAAGACATTTATGAAGCCAACAAGCATATAAAAAATGCTAATTGACACTAGTCGTTAGAGAAATGCAAATCAAAACCACATTGAGATCCCATCTCACACCGGTTAGAATGGTGATCATTAAAAAGTCTGGAGACAACAGATGCTGGAGACAATGTGGAGAAATAGGAAGGCTTTTAGACTGTTGGTGGGAGTGTAAACTCCCACAGGTCAACCACTGTGGAAGACAGTGTGGTGATTCCTGAAGGATCTAGAAATAAAAATACAATTTTTTATGGCCGCATAGTATTCCATGGTATATATGTGCCATATTTTCTTTATTCTGTCTATCCTGATGGGCATTTGGGTTGCTTTGATGTCTTTTCTATTGTAAACAGTGCCACAGTGAACACATGTGCATGCGTCATTGTAATAGGAAGATTTAGAATCCATTGGGTATATAACCAGTAAAGATTGCTGGTTCAAATGGAATTTCTACTTCTAGTTCCTTTAGGAATCACCACACTGTCTTCCACAATGGTTGCACTAATTTACACTCCCACCAACAGTGTAAAAGTATTCTTATTTCTCCACATTCTCTCCAGCTTCTGTTGTCTCCAGATTTTTTAATGATTGCCATTCTAACTGGCGTGAGATGGTATCTCAATGTGATTTTGATTTACATTTCTCTAATGACCAGTTATGATGAGCATTTTTTCATGTTTGTTGGCTGCATAAATGTCTTCTTTTGAAAAGTGACTGTTTATATCCTTCACTCACTTGTTGACGGGGTTGTTTGTTTTTTTTCTTGTAAATTTGTTTTAGTTCTTTGTTGATTGTGGATATGATATTAGCTCTCTATCAGATGAGTAGCTTGCAAAAAGATTTTCCCATTCTGTTGCTTGCTGGTTCATTTTGATGATGGTTTCTTTTGCTGTGCAGAAGCTCTTAAGTTTAATTAGATCACATTTGTCTATTTTGGCTTTTGTTGCCAATGCTATTGGTGTTTTAGTCATGAAGTCCTTGCCTATGCCTACGTCCTGATTAATATTGCCTTTGTCTTTGAACATCTCCAGGGAGATAGCTTGAGCTCCAGTTCAGTCTGTAGAGAGGTAAAAGAGGGCCCTGTTAGAAAATTTCATCAGCTTATAATCAGTGTTTTAAATGCTCAGAAACATATTAATAGCATAATACGATAGAGATTATGCTATATGACAATGGGCAGTCAAGTTACTTCACTTGGACTTTTATGGATGAATCTCGAAACCATCATTCTAAGCAAACTCACATGAGAACAGAAAACCAAACACCTCATGTTCTCACTCATAAGTGGGTGTTGAACAATGAGAACACATGGACACAGGGAGGGCAATATTACACACTGGGGTCTGTTGGTGGATGGGGGCTTAGGGGAGGGATAGCAGTGGGTGGAGAGGTTGGGGAGGGATAACATTAGGAGAAATACCTAATGTAGGTGGTGGGGAGATGGAGGCAGCAAATCACCATGGTATATATATACATATGTAACACTCCTGCAAGATCTGCACATGTATCCCAGAACTTAAAGTATAATTTAAAAAAAAAAAGAAAAAGGAAAAGAAATAGAAATGTGATTTGACCTAGGAATCCCATTAATGGGATATACCCAAAAGATTATAAATCATTCTATTATAAAGAGACATGCACACCTATGTTCATTGCAGCACTGTTTACAATAGCAAAGACTTGGAACCAACCCAAATGCCCTCAGTGATAGAATGGATAAAGAAAATGTGGCACATATACATGATGGAATACTATGCAGCCATAGAAAAGGATGAGTTCATGTCCTTTGCAGGGACATGGATGTAGCTGGAAACCATCATTCTCAGCAAACTATCACAAAAACAGAAAATCAAATATCACATGTTCTCACTCATAAGTGGGTGTTGAACAATGAGAACACATGGCAACAGGGAGGGGAATATCACACATCAGGGCCTTATGTGGTGGGGAGATTGGGGAGGGATAATAGTCCTGTACGATCTGCACATGTACCCCAGAACTTAAAGTATTATTTTACAAAATTATCCCAGAATTTATACTATGTGTACAAAAATGCCAGAACGCTTTTGATGTTTCTCATTACTGCATCAGTACCAATTCAAAAAAACAGCAAACTCTTTACATTTCTCAGTCTTTGGGACGCACATTCAGGATTTTTTAGAAATCCCACACTGCCACCAGCTTCTCCAGTCACAGGTTACTTTCTTACATTCATCTTTTAGTTCGGCAAATGTAAGTGTCCATTTTGTTTAATTTGTTTGTTGTTTTGCTTTGTTTTTAATATTTGTGAAAGCTGTTTGCAGGTATCTCTTTATTTGTTTGTTTATGGAGTCTTGCTCTGTCACCCAGGCTGTAGTGCAGTGGCACAATCTCAGTTCACTCCCGGGTTCAAGAGATTCTCCTGCTTCAGTCTCCTGAGTAGCTGGGATTACAGGTGTGCACCATCACGCCCAGCTGAATTTTTATATTTTTGGTAGAGAGGGGGTTTACTCTGATGGCCGGGAGTGGTGGCTTACGCTTATAATTCTGCAGGTTTACTTGGAGAAGCTGGGCAGTCCATCTTTTATGACAGTGATAATATCCCAGCATTGTGGTCAGGTTTATTTTGTGTTTTGTCAAATCTCCTGGATGGTGGATGCATGGAGGAGGCCTGGATCTCATGTCTCTGTGAGAGTTCTTTCTGGTTGTTTGGTGAGTCTCTCCTGCTGTCCCTCACAACAGCAGCCAATTGCATTTGCACTCCCCATGCTACACCCCCAGATGACTGAACGATAGGTATAGCAAGCCTCTAGTAAACCTTGTTTATCAACCCCAGAAGAAGGGGCCATCATTACTCTCATAAAGCATGTCTTTGTCCCACAAATGTCCTTTCATCTTAGAGGAGTTCCAGATATAAGAAATGGCCTGCCTGCCTGTCCCCTCCTTTATTCCCAGGCGAGAAAAAACAAAATGGTGTACCCCAGAGACTTTTTCACTTTGACGGGTAAAATGTGTTAGTATCATCTAAACCTTTGAAATAATAAATGTTAAACCTAGCTTCTTAACAAGTTTTATCTTGGCTACAAATTTTAAGTTGGAAGTATTATGATGCCACAAATTTATAGGTGAATCCAAGCTCACCAGACCCAAGTATTATAAATTGGAAATTCATGAGAGGATGTCTAATTTATTATGATATAAGGAAAAAATGATAACAAGGAACAAAAATGATCACTTGAGTGCCAGAAAGAGTGCTTATTTCTAGTATTAATTGAAGCATATGATTGAGTAAGCATTTATTGAGTAACAAAAATACCTATAAATAATTATTTTGATGTAATAATAGTATATTATAGATTTGGGGGTCTAAGGAGGACCAGTGCTTATATAACTTATCTCATTTAACATTGTACCACCTTTCAAGTACATTTTAGGTAGAGACTAGCAAGCAATTCAGCCAAGGACACCCAGGTAATTAAGCGAAGTCAAGTTTTCAATGAGGCATGCAACCCTGGAATCTGCATATAGTCTTGAACCTTCCTTTCACATGAACAGATGGAATTATCCCCCTCCCTATAGTTCCAGCTCTTACCTTGTCCTTATATTCCTCACATGTTAACATAACTATATGGAATTATTGCCATCTATATTTTGGTCTTACATACCTCTGGGCTAATGTCTTGTATGTTTATTTTCTCACTAATTTTCACATGCATTCACTTAGGTGTAAACTTCCTGAAACTTAAAAGGAAGACAAACACATTAATTTTAAACTCTCCAAGCATAGCTTCGTACAAATTTATGTCTTAGCAGTTATCTTTATTACACAAAAGCCATTTATTTATATGTAAACATGTATCACTTACCTTGAATTTTCTTGAAAATATAGAAGAGTTCTTGTTGTATTCCTGATGTAGCACTTTGCCTGTCACTTAGGAGGAACTTAGTATTCAGTCGATTAAGTTGAATGACTATGGAAATGTTCTAAATAACAACTAACATTATGTGATAAATGAACACTTCAATACAAAAGACACTAGCTTGAAATGAGTCTAATGGTTTCAGTTGAAGAGGAAAAGAAACATATGTTTTAGCAGCATTTAAAGATTTACATTCTCTCCACATATTTATGGCTTCCCTTCTTAGTCACCAGTGAGTCAGGGGATTTAAGTAACTCTACCCCAAGTAACTACCCCAACTTACCGGTGGTCTCAGTTGGCTTGAATTGAACAAGTGGTTTTGATTATGACTCAAAAAATCAAAACAGATTTGCTTTTTCTCAGCAAAAATTTAAACCAGGCTTACAATGCAAATACACCTAGTTGTTCAAAGCCGTAGATAGAGTGAGGAATCAAGATTCAAATTTTACTAGAACTCACTCTAAACTTGAAAGAAAGGTCCTACATTCACCTTTAATTTCAGTTGTCATTGAGGACATGATGAAAGATATCATCTTCTAAATATACAAAAATAGCATTATACATGGAAATATGATGCATCCTAAGTCAACATTCATCTTAAAATATACTGAGAAAAGGGCTCTGAAGTCTCATAAGATTGCTTTGAACTGACTTCCTATCTTGTAGCATCTTTTTTTCTTTTCTACTGTCACCTAAGACAATTTTCTTTCTTATGAGTACTCCTAAATTGTTCATATAACACTGTTATGGCAGTTTTTGTATTGATTTGGGAAGTAGAAATATCAATGATAATAAATATAGGGCACTCCAGTGAGTTCTGAAGGGGCAACAGCAGAAGAAATGAGACAGCACAGATGCTAAACAGTTTTATTGGTTATAAAAATGTTATCAATTTATATGCTTTCTGAGAAATGCACAGCTACTATAGAGATGAAATGTAGAGTCATTTTAAGAGATTAAAATTTATAAGCAACTCATGTATAATATCATTAGATAAAAAAACGTGAATTTTATTATAGTGTACTACATTTAAATTAGCATTAATATCAAACTCTTAATATTTGATATTTTACATTTCTTAAAAGAAGTATTATTATAAATGTCTTAAACCAAAGATGTTTTCATAGCCAAACAAACAAACAAAGAAACAAAAAACAAACAAATAAAAAGAGACCTAAGGCTAAGATTAAAAGTCACTTTTTTTCAATTTGATAATACATGACAGGTGGCCTCATCCTGGGTGCTGGCATTACATATAAACATTACATATTAACTAGTTCTGATACTAAATCAGGTCTCTCCCCCCATCACATCATATGCCAATCACTTAGACAATGAGTTTTGCTGCAGAGAAAGAGTTTATTCACAAGGCAACCAAGCTTGGGGACAGGAAATGAGATCTCAAATCCATCTCTCTGAAGATGATGTTTTAGGGGTATTTATGGGATAGAGAAGTAAGGAAGTCCAAGGTTAGGGAAAAGAGAATTGGAGTTAAAAAAAAAATATGAGGCAATCTGTGATCTGCACAAGTGTAGCCAAACTTCATGGGTCTTCATAGAATGAATGTTCATGAAATCCTGTTTCTCGCATAATCTAAGGGTTGAGATTTTGGCCTTCTAACATTAAAAGGTCACCCATCAGACACTCACACACTTCCAGTTGAAAGGTCATTGGTCTCAGCAGGCTTACACTGGACAAAACCTGACTCTAAGATCCTTTAGAGCAACTTAAGCAACTGTTACCATGGTGACCTGTACATCAGAGATGTTATCTATAAGGGAGCTAGTGGAAGTTTAGTTATATATTTCTCGGATATATAATTTTTAGCTATATGTGTTTTAAAGTCAACTACAAGTGACTAAAAAAAAAATAAGGAAGTTGAATTTGGCAAGTGTAATCAAATCAGTTAGCCCTGAGTTTCAAGTTCTGATATGTGATTACTTTCCTTTCTAATCAAGTTTAGTGGTACACTTGCTTTTAGAATACACTTAATTAGACAAAAAAAGCACTATTTAATTTACACTAATGCATAAACTTTACACATTTGTAATTAATCTTAAAAATAATTAAGGTTATAGTTTCTAAATTTGTCAAAGGATTTGTTCAATTTGTTTTTTTATCCATACAGGGAAGACATTGATCACATGATGAAAGTATATGCAAAGCCATTAAAATTTCTACTTGTGCCTAAAAAGTACTTTATAAATATTTACTATAATTAATATTTACTATACATGAAATAGTTCTTTCCTAGAAGATTTTTATATTTTACCACAAATATTTCACATTTTTTATTATTTTATCTTTTTCTCTAAGCTTATTATTTTCATGAGCTGTCAGCTCTTGCTGAGAACATGAGGCCTTTAAACAGTAACTTACTCAATAAGTTTATAATGTATTTGTATAACCATAAAACTTCAAGGATGTTGCGTTTTTCAAAAATTACAGGTCTTTGTCAGTAAATATAAAGATTTACTCACACAAGAAAACAAAATAACTTATTTAATTAAAGGAATACAATTAATGTCTTAGACATTGACACTTTTTCAATAGCATTTCTCATTTTAAATAACCGTGCATTCTAACCTCGTTAGCTAAAACCTTGAAGTTAATCCAATTATTCATGCTCCATTCATTAATTTATTTTTTTTCAATAAAATTTGATATTTTCAGAATTGTAACTGTGAATGGACACATGCAGCAACCTCAGTCAGAGAAGTATATGATGATTACAGAGATCTCAGGTTCTTTAGAAATTTATATGTGGGCCACAACAGCTTCACGGGCATTTGACCTGGGCTACCACACTGGGCCTCATACTTAGAAGACTTTCATGCTTGGTTTATGATTGTGCTGTAATCATCTTGAAATTCTTAATAATTTTTTTAAAAAGAGCTTTGCATTTCATTTTGCACTGAGAATTGCAAATTATGTATCTGGTTCTGTGTCACAGTGCTAGTAAGATACCAAGTCCTGTGGTGATAGTTGAGTGTGGGGAGATACAGCATGGAGACAGGAGGGGGAAGGTAATGGGTACCAATTTTACTCTGAGATCAGCTGCAGTAATGTAGGCTATAATTCTTCCCACTAGCCTCTCTTGTGAGTCTCCTTCCAGAAAGACAACCTCACAAGAGCCATGGAAGTGGAGCTGCTTTGGAAATAAGCAGGGAGAAGAGGATCCACATAGACCAAGAGATCCATGTGTGTTGCTTTACTAATAACTTCATTCAAGAGAAACTTCCACAGAAGGAATAGCTGATTAGCAGCCTCCAGTTCCTCCATGATACTCAAAGAAGTTCACACCAGATTGTGTACCCAATGACTAAGCAATTTGGTGTACTATAATCAGAAAATTCTGCTCCCTGCTAGATTTCTGTCATTCCTATAATGATAGACTGCTCAGTTGGTGTCATGGGTAACTGTTGTTTCTTTCATGCTGCTTTGCTTATGTATATATTATTTATTTCTACAAATATCTGTGCTATTTTAATGACTTAAGAGCTAATATTATTGGAAATCACCAAGATGAAGATATTCTGTCACTTTAAAAATAGAGATAAATACATTGACCCACTGGCATTTATTATGTATAAAATGAAAAGCTCTTGGCTTTATTTGCACACTACTATCAGTAAAATGATTCTAGTTTTGGTGTAAAACATAAACTTCTAGCATCCTTTCTGCAGAATTTTAAAAAAAGTAATTTCACGTGTATTTCATATTTCATGTTAGCTTTTCCAGAAACTGCTGCTGCTCCAAATCAGGAGGCAATGTACGTGGACAAAGATTATATTATTTGTATACACTGTTTATTTATTGAGATTGTGTTGATTGCACAGTAACATTTCATAGTTAATACCTTTTAGAATTAGCTACAACTTTTTCATTTCTGATTAATATTATATATCATACTTTAAAATACTCAAACAGGCCAGGCAATGTGGCTCATGTGTGCAATCTCATCAGAAGGCCAAAGTGGGAGGATCACTTGAGAACAGAGTTTGGAGACCAGCCTGGGCAACATAGTGAGACTCTGTCTCTACAATAAAATAAAAATAATAAAAAATTTAGCCGGGCATGATGCTGCAGAACTATCATCCTGGCTACTTAAGGAGACTGAGGCAAGAGGATCACTTACCTCACACTGCATGTTCTCACTCATTAGTGGGAACTGAACAATAGTTGGAATAGTTTCAGAAAGAATGGTACCTGGGAGGGGAACATCACACACTGGGACCTGTCAGGGAATTGGGGGCTAGGGGAGGGATAGCATTAGGAGAAATATATAATGCAGATGATGGGGTGATGGATGCAGCAAACCATTATGGCATATGTATACCTATGTCATAAACCTACATATGCTGCACATGTATCCCAGAATTTAAAGTATAATAAAAAAATAATAATTTCTGGCTGGCTAATATTTTTGCAAATTTCTTAAAACAGGCTCTTTTATATTACCATGTGTATTAGTTGCCTAATGTTATGTTCCATGATAAATCACACGTTTATAAGCTTCATACAACAGAGACATAATCTAGTGGTTCTATTTGCCTGGGTCTCACAAAGCCAAAGTCAAGGTGTCAGCAAGGTTGTATTCTCCAGGAGACAGTTCACTCTGGGCTTATGCAGGATGTTAGTAGGATTCACTTGCTCAAAGTTGTAGGGCTAATGTCCCTGTTTTCTTATATACTATTTCCATGAAATCAGGAATTCTTCATAGCTTCTTGAGTCTGCTACCCTTCTTTGGCTCCTGGTCCTGTTCCTTGTGCTTTAAATCATTCTGGCCTTACATCTCCAACTCACTTTTCTGTTTTCCTCTTGGATATTTAAGGGCTGCTATGATTCCATTAGGTCCACTTGGATAATGCAAGATAATCTTCCTATTTGGAGTTGAAGGATAGCAAACATAATCCATGGATAGCAAAGGATAGCAAAGTCCCTTCACAGCAGAGCCTATCTTAGTGTTGAATAGCCAGCAAACATGAACTTTGGAAAGACATTTTACAATTCTGTTCACAGAATGTGAGCACACAATGCAATGCCTTCTTTTCCCATCATAGAGAGCATATTAAATAAATGAACATAAATATTGAGCATTTTCTAGCACATTATTCTACAGTGATGATCTGTCTCAAAAACAGAGTGCAAACAAGGTTGGGAAAACAAGAAATACAATGCATTCCTCATTACAAGTCTCTCTCTCATCATCATCCTCTGTCTTAGGTATTTTTCTGATTTAAGATGCTATTAAATATAGGTTGAATCTTGCTTTGCGCTATATTGCCCATTTCTTTGCTAACTGGTGTAAATGATGCTCAATCAGTCTCAGAAAGAAGCCAAAAATTATCCTTGAGAATAAATATTAGGAGTGTAGAATGTTTTTCCATTTGCAGTGCAGTGTTAGTCCTTGAGAACTGCAGAGATCTGAGGATAAAGTATATGAGTATATGGCTATTATGTAAACCCAATGAGCAAAAAGAGCCATATTCACCTACCATCATTCAGACATTGAGGGATCCCATTTATGTCGGCTAGAATATATATTCACATACAAAACAAAATGAAAATCAAAAGCAATTTAAATAACATATTGACAAATCAATAAGTTAACAAATATTTCAGAGGCATTTCAAGGCTAGTACATACAGGTCTGTCTTCCTGCTTTGCCCTCTTTAGCATGTGGCTTCTAGTCTTCCAGTCATATAATGCAGCTGAACTGCTGACACTGCCATTTTCCAGGCAAAAAGAAGGGGAATGGATGATAAACAAAGGACATGCCCATAGAATCTGGCCATCCTTTAAGGTATTCACCAAAGTTCTACTTAGTTACTTATTTTCGCCTCCTTGTTGGGACCATGGCATAGTGCATTCCTTAGATAAAAGATGACTAGACAAATAGTGGCACCAAATAGGTTGACTTGGTAGCACCATTGTGTTTGACACATGACCAACAAATGAAGGCAGTTGAGTCTATACTTCAATACTTTTTGTCTTTTATTTAAAAGAGAAAATAAGGGAGATTGGACCCATCTGAGTGAACTACTCTATGGTGTCCTGAAATGTTTAGGTCATTTGGATTGAAGGAATCAAGAGGATTGAATAGTCAAGAGGCTGCAGATAAGAAACATGTAAAAGGACTTACCAAAGAATGACTGATATGAATGTATATATTTTTTGTTTTATCTCAAATTAAATCTTGTAAAATAGCTTTTGTTTGACTTTCTGCTGTTTTTGTTATTTTGTGTTTTATATTATTTCTATAATTAAATTAAGCTAAATTTAAGTTGATATATGTTATTCCATACTATATTAAAACCTCTAACTTTTGTAATATTGTGTGACTATTTGTTAATATTTTCTATAGCAGAGACCATTTAACAACGATTAAAAGCATGCTCTTTTATACTTTCAGTTATTTTAGTCCTTGAACTTAAAAATATGTAACCCCAGATCAATGAAAGTTACTAAAAAGAATTTGTATGATCAGAAAATTTAAAAAAAAAAAAAACTTTTTACTTTAATTCTGTTTTGTCCAAATGGCATAGTGCAAATGATGGGGAAAAAGCAAGAGATGCAAGTGACAAGGAAAAATCAAGACACAAAACAGTTACCTCTTAAGCAGCTTGGCATTGTAACCATTGTAGTAATTTGGAAACATTTTTGACCCTTAGCCAAAGGAATCTATTATTATGCAGAATATGAGAGTCAAAATATATAGCAGTAATCTGAAATTGAAGGGTAAATTACTTAGCTATTATAATTTAATGTTCTTGAGTGTTTATTTTAAAGTACACAACACAATATAAATATACCACTGGCTCTATATTTTCCAACAACACATTGATTTTCAGCTATTTCTGTAATGGATAGATCTCAACAAAGTACCATTTTATGATAGAAGCAATAGTTTTTAGGAAGTTATGTATTTAAGGCTATATCTAATTATGAGAAATTTACTGAGTACTTTTATTTAAAAACTACCCTGTTTTATTCACTAAACTTTTGTTTAAGCTATTTCAAGGGCATGATATTTCAATGGTGCTGCATATAAAATATTTTCAGTGTATCTTTTGCTAGCATGTAAACATACTAGCAGTTAATACACATTAAGAATTTAAAAGTAGGTGTGAAGTTGTGTTTCTAAGATGGTGACATCTAGGAGACAGATCAAGTTCCAAACATGCTATAGTGTCGTTATAAACAGATAAGACACTTTTTTAAACAAAAAAATTTGGTAGACATAGCCAGACACTAGTAAGAACAGTTTAGTTAAAAAGCTGACAAATTGGGAGGAGAATTGCAGGCTGACAAGACCATGTGAAACCCTTATGGACTGTGGGATGTGAGGAAGTCATCATGTTCTGGCAGGTTCTTTCCCCATGAACCTCTCTGGCCTCTCACAGAAAAGGCCTAAAATAATCACTAAGAAGTACCCGGTGCCATGCAGAACAGAGGGAGGAAACAACAGCCATGTAGGAGGAACAAGTACCACTACCCATATCACCCCACTTTATCTCCATGACAAAACAAAAGCCTTAATCTGTAAGAAGAAAAGTAATACTACTGGTCTTATGGTACTGGCTAGTTTTAAGATCCTTATACCACAGGTGAAGCCACACATAATTTTAAGGTAGTGCTTGCTTGTTTAAAGATGTAGTCATTAAAGATGTAAAGATATACATTTTAAATTCTAGGTAAAACACTGAAACATATAAAATATGTATCAGTAATAAGTCAATGGAGGAGGTAAAATGTTATAATTTAGTTTATAATTGTTCATTGATGTCAACATAGAGGGAGGATAAAAACAGAAAAAAAGAAATGATGAAATGAGTAGAAAACATCTAGAAGTTGCTAACTTTTTAATCCAACAATATCCATAATCACATTAAACATAAATGGCCTAAATATAACTTTCTAAAGACAGCAATTTTCAGATTGGATCAAATAGCAAAGTCCAATTCTGCACTGTCTCTAAAAATGCAGTTGACATATAAAAACAAAGATAGCTCAAAAATAATAAATGAATAAAGGCATACCACACAAACATTCCCCTCCCTGAAATTAATATAGTTACATTAATATCAAAAAAGTAGACTTTAGCACAAGGAATAATGTCAGGAATAGAAGGAGACATGGTTAAGGGTCAGTTCTGTAAAAAAGAAATAATGAGTCTAAGTGTATATATTTCTAATAACAGTTTCAAAATAAGTAAGACAAAAATTGATGTTAAAAAACAAGTAGGCAAATCTAAAATTATAATTGCAGATTTCAATAATATTCTTTTAGTAATTGATAGAACAATTTGACAGAAAATCAGTAATGATATCAAAGACTTGCATACTACCAAGGAAATATGCTGATTAACATTTGTAAAACATGCTTCCCAGCAACAGCAGAATACACATTCTTTACGAGGGCCTACTGAACATTCTCCAAGATAAATCATAATCTAACCCATCAAAAACGAAAACAACCAAAATCACCCAACCCACTTAAAATAGTAGAAATCATACCGATTCTATTCTAATAATATAAGGAAAATTAAGTAGAAATCAATAACAAACACATATATTTAAAATCCTCAAATTCTTAAAAATTAAATAACCCACTTCTAAATAAAAGGATTAAAGAACAAATCTCAAAACTCATTAAAAATAGTTTAAACTGAATAAGGATAAAAACACAATGTACTAAAGTATGTGGAATATAGTTAAAGCAATGTTTTCAAGGTAATGCATACTATTAAATATTTATATAAGAAATGTCTCAGACCTAATCTAATCTGTCAGCTTAATATATTTAAAGAAAGTAAAATAAGCTCAAAGAAAGCAGAAAGAACAAAATAATGAACATTAGAGAAGGAACTAATAAAACTGAAAATGGAAAAAAATAGACAAAATCACTGTAAGTGAAAGGTTATTTTTTAAAAAGTTCAATAAAATTGATAAACCTCTAGTTATAGTGACTAATATGGTTTGGATCTGAATCCCCACCCAAACCTCATCTAATCCCTAATGTTGGAGGAAGGGCCTGGTGGGAGGTTATTAGATCATGGGAGTAGATCTTTATGAATGTTTTAGCACCATCCCTCTACTGCTGTTCTCGTGATAGAGGTCTTGTGAGATCTGGTTGTTTTAAAAGTATGTGGCACCTTCCCTCACTCTTTTCTCCTGCTCAGGCCATGTAAGATGTGCCTGCTTCCCCTTTACCTTCTGACATGATTGTTAATTTCCTGAGCCCTTCCTAGAAGCAGAAGCCACTATGCTTCCTGTGCAGCCTGCAGAACTGTGAGCCAATTGAACTTCTTTTCTATGTAAATCACCAAGTCTCAAGTATTCCTTTATAGCAGTGAAGAATAGACTAACACAGTGACCAAGACAAAAAAGCGAGAGAAAAAAAATTTCTCATAGTTGCTGAATGTATTCCTGACGTCGCACCACAAAGAGCATGAGAGACCCGAGTTTATTGCCTATCCCTATCTCCGCATCAAGACCAAGCCCTTTCCCTGTGGAGATACTAACCATACCCTATTTCATAACCCTGGTATGAATCCATTTCCAACTGGCTATGAAGATGAATAAAGAGAATCTGAACCATTACCCAGGAAACAGGGTCACAGCACTGGTTTGAACCATTACTCTGCACACGGACCAGAAAAAGTATACAGGACCTTAAGCTCACCTTCTTTACCTATATCAAATGATGACTGATGTACTAATCTTCCATCCCTTTGCTTGTAGCAGGAGATGGCTTAAATAAATAATGTAAGCTTAAAAAAAAAAAAAAAGAAGAAGAAGAAGAATTCCCAACAGTAAGAATGGGAAATAGAAGGCTGTCACTATTGACTAACCTTAGCTTTCAGAGGAGTCCCCTGACTTCAAGGAATCTGTTTTAGGGTCAGCTTGTGACCTCGCTGTAAACACAGCAACACATTAAGAGTGATTTTTTTGTGAACTCATAGTCAAGTTAATTCCCTGGATTTTATGGTCCCATGGCCACAACTACTTCAAAAACCTTCCTGTTATGCAGATAAAGGAAGGAAGGACAAGGCTGTTCTGGATTAGAGGAGACAAAAAAGTTATGGCCAATAAATCCAATATGTGATCTTTTATTAAATCTTGGATTAAAAACAAACAAACAAATATAAACAGTTATGAAACATTTTCAGTGGGCTATTTAGGAAAGATTGATATATTGGTTAGATGGCACGTATATTAAAAATATTTTTGGTTTATCAGTGTTAAATTATTGAGTGTAACAATTATACTCAAGAAGTGTTTAGGTAGAATATTTTTTTAAAAGGAGATACATGTTAAAATATTTAGAGTGACATATCTAAAAATTAGTTTCAGATAATAAATGTATAATCAAAATCTATATTGTATATGCATTTATGTTTAAGTAGACAGAGAGAGGTAAAGGATATATAGCAAATACTAAAATCTGGAGAATCCAGGCAAAAATTTGTAAAAGTAAACTTTTAATTTTTTCAAAATAAAGTTTGAGGTAAAAATAAAAGAAGTGTATGAAGCACATTATTATGTTCAGTGGTTTTTAAAAAAGACGGCAACCTCATGATCTTTATAATTACTTTTATCTCTATACTGTTCAAGTGCCTAAGCCATTATATATATCAACTCTTCACTTTCCACCCATACTTGATACAAATTACAGGTGAAAACTTGTAATTTAGCTACTACTTGGCATTCTTATTGCTTTCAGTTGAGGGTAAAATCCAGTTCCAAAACTGCACCTTGAAGATTAGCATTCTAAGCATCAATTGGTAGCTTAATCTTTCTAAAGTTGAGGCTGAGACAAAGAAGTTATGTCCAACTTCAGGGACCAAAGTGAGAGGCAAAGTTAGGAAAAGCAGGAGAAGGAAAGAGAGCCAATACAAGGATGGATACTGACTTGCTTACCACTAAGTGAGAAAAATTGTGGCACACCGCGGTTACACTTCCTGTTTATTAACTTCATTTGGGGATCTTCTTTTCGAAAGGAGGAATGGGAATAAACTTGTACACAAATTCTGAATTCTATTGTTCCAGGTTTATTCCTGGGGCATTAGCTCCCACACACTTTTAGATAATGCAAGAGGAAGTACAATTGAAACCCTGCCCCAGCTTTAACAGAGAAGTCCTCAGTGAAGGTAGGAAGGGCACAGGAGGAATTTTTCAAAGCACTGTTTGTGCATACATGAAAGTTTTTGTGGTTCAAATAGAGTTTGTGGACACCCAGAAAACAGAAACAGGAGACAGTGAGGAGGAGAAAATCTGAATTTTCAAGTATGCATGTGTAGGAATGGAAACAGCGTAGGTATTGGACTTATAGACTCCCTCCTAACATATAGAATATAGCAGGAAACATGTGTTTTCATACCTAAGATGACTGTGAAGAGACTGCAGCTTCTATACTGAATGGTCTCTCATTCTTGCTTGAATTTTCTTACCCATGGGAAAACCAACTGCCATGCTGTGGAGCAGCTGTATAGAGAAGTTCTCATGTCAAAGAGCTGAGGCATACCAACAATCCTATCCAGGAGCTTGGAAGTGGCTTTTCAAGCCCTGCACCCAAACCATGTGTTTTTAGATGTGACCATAGACTCAGCAGGCCAATAGCTTGAATATAATCTCAGAATAGACCTTAAGATAGAGGCTCCCAGCTAAGTGACAGTGAGATTCCTGATGCCAATAAACTGTTAAAAAATGCATAATTATTGTTTTAAGCCATTACATTTGCAGTAATTTTGTACACAGAAATAAATAATACACTCTCCTCTTGTATCCCTCTCTGTGAGCTGTGCCCCAGGCATGAGACCTTAGGTTCTCCACTGTGCCATGTTTTCCCTGATGTCTGAAGCTTCCTAGCAGTGCCACCCAGATAAAATGCTATTTTTTAATATGTCTAATTAACTGCAGCTGCTGCCTGAAATGTAAACTAGAAAATACATGCCCTTTGCAATATGTTGTCATGATGTTTTATGCATTTTTATTGTAAACTATCATAGTTCAGAATTATACTTTTTAATGCTTATCTGACAAATGCCCGAAGTTCCCATTAAATTGTAACTTTCATGAGGGCAAGACAATTTATTTTTTCATTCTAGCATTTGACTAGTTCCTAACAGAGTTTTTGATTGGTATGTATTTATTTAATAAACTTATGATTTCATGAGAGGCATATCTATTAGATAGGTGGTATAAATTTTTTATAACTTACAGGTAATTTACCTGAAAAATTCTAGTAACACAACAACAAAATTAACAACAAAATACTTGTTAAACTGTCTGGAGATCTAACTACATGCCAAAACCAATAATTTTCCTAGTAAAAACTCATATTCAGATAGGACATATAATGGAAGAAAATAATGTTTTAAAATACAACCAAAAAAATCCTCATAATCTTATTAAGAAATTTGTAAAACTTCAATATTATTGAAGACTACTGAAAGTTTTAAAAGAACAGTTGAATAAATGGAAATAAATATAGGTATCTTTTTTGTGCATGCGAAGACTGTATGTTACAAATGTGTTTCAATTTGCCATATAATACACTGATATAATATATTTATAAATTGCATGAAATATGTATATGATTTTAATTTTCACTATTAAAATTAATGATGACTTTGAATGGAACTGTTAGGCAAGAAGCATTATCTGAGAGAGAGGTCTCTAATGCCAGAGGGTACTTCCATTGCTCTCTACCTAACATCAGACAAATCACCTCCTTTTTCATAGACTAGAATCTTTATTAGAGATAGGAATTTAATTTAGTAGAAATTCTTTTGATATTTGTTATAAGTATTAGGAAAATCATTAATGTAAAGTTTATAGCAGATCACCTGACAATTGAAAGGCAATTAATTCATGTTGTTACTCTTACTGTTATTATTATTATAGTTATTGGTATGATTAGTACTTCTACAGCATTGTGAAATCAAATAATTTCTGCCACACCTTTAAGTTGCATGGTAAAGTGAGGATGTACCATTTTTGAGCAGTAACTCTCATCAAAATCACCTGGAATTTTTTTTTAAGAATTTAGTCTTAGAGGATCCAAGATGGCCGAATAGGAACAGCTCGGAATGGCAGCTCCCAGTGAAAACACAGAGGGTGAGTGACCACTGCATTTCCAAATGAATTTTTACTGCCCACAGACCAGAAGATTCCCGGGCAGAAAAACGCCACGAGTCTCCAGCATGGTTGTTTCAGCTGGTGCAGTGGGTCTCTGCACAAAACTCACACAAATCCTGAAGCCATTTCAACTGGCAACTGGAATGCCTGGCAGACAGAGTCTCCCATTCAACTGAAAAATAAAAGGAGGCTGAAACAAGGAGCCAGGTGATCTGGCTTGGCTGGTCTCACCCCTACAAAGACCAGCAATCTGAACCTCTCTGGATTGAGAGTTTCACCACAAGCACAGCTGGACCTGGGATGGCCCAGCTCTGTTGGGAGAAGGGTGTCCATCATGACAGAGGCAGTCCACCATTACTGAGGCAGACTGCCATTACTGAGGCAGTTCTAACTATATCCCTATAAACAAAACTGCAAGGAAGTTCAAACAGAAGCCAGGCAGAGCCCATGGCAGCTCAGCACTGACTCTGCTGGCAGACTGTGACTAGGCTTCCTCCTTGTTCAGCATCTCTGAATAAAGGCAGCAGAATGACAAGAACTTACAAATAAAGCCCCACCTTCCCAGGACAGAGCACCTGAAAAAAAAAGGCGGTTATGTGTTCCACTGCAGCAGACTTAAACGTACCTACCCAGTGCTCTGAATGGAACAATGGAGCTCACAGCTCAGCATTTGAGCTCCTATAAGGGACAGATTGTCTCCTCAAGCAGCTTTCCCACCCCTGCATAACCAAAGAGACACCTCACAAAGGAGAACTCAGGATGACATCTGGTGGGTATCCTTCTGGGACAAAGATAACAGAAGAAGAAACTGGAAGCAACACTTACTGTTCTGCAGCAGCTGCAGATGATCCCCAGGCAAGCAGGGTCTGAAGTGGACCTCCAGCATTCCTACAGCAGGGGAGCCTGATTTTTACAAGGAAAACTAAGAAACAGAAAGAAAGAACTTCATCAGTAGCAAAAAGGACTTCCACTCAGAGACCCCATCTGAAAGTCACCAACCATATAGACTGCAGGTAGATAAATCCAGAAAGATGGAAAGAAACCAGTGCAGAAAGGATGAAAATACCCAAAACCATAACGACTCTCCTCCTCCAAGAGATCACAACTCCTCACCAGCAAGGGAACAAGGCTAGATGGTAAATGAGTCTGATGAACTGACAGAAACAGGCTTCAGATGGTGGGTAATAACAAACTTCTCTGAGTTAAAAGATCACATTTTAACCCAATGCAAAGAAATTAAGAACCTTGAAAAAAGGTTTGACAAAATACTAATGAGAATAAACAGCTTAGAAAGCAATATAAATGAATTGATGGAGCTGAAAAACACAACACAAGAACTTCCCAAAGCATACACAAGTTTCAATAGCCAAATCAACCAAGCAGAAGAAAGGATATCAGAGATTGAAGATCAACTCAATGAAATTAAATGAGAAGTCAAGAATAGAGAAAAAAAAGAGTGAAAAGTAATGAACAAAGCCTCCCAGAAATATGGGGTTATATGAAAAGACCTAATCTACGTTTGATAGGTGTACCTGAATGTGACAGAGAGAATAAATACAAGCTGTAAAACACTCTTTAGGATATTATCCAGGAGAGCATCCCAACCTAGGAAGAGAGGCCACCATTCAAGTCCAAGAAATACAGAGAACACCACAAAAATATTCCTCAAGAAGAGCAACCCCAAGGCACATAATCATCAGATTCACCTGAGTCGAAATGAAGAAAAAAATGCTAAGGGCAGCCAGAAAGAAAGGTCAGGTTACCCACAAAGGCCAATATTCAACATCCTTAAAGAAAAGAACTTTCAACTTAGAATTTCATATCCAGACAAACTAAGCTTGATAAGTGAAGGAGAAATAAAGTCCTTTATGAACAAGCAATTGCTGACAGATTTTATCACCACCAGGCCTGCTTTACAAGAACTCCTGAAAGAAGCACTAAACATAGAAAGAATCAACCAGTACCACCCACTCCAAAAACGTGCCAAATGGTAAAGAGTATAGGCACAATGAAGAAACTGCATCAATGAATGGGCAAAACAATCAGCTAGCTTCAAAATGGCAGTATCAAATTCACACATAACAATATTAACCCTAAATGTAAATGAGCTAAATGCCCCAATCAAAAGACACAGACCAGCAAATTGGATAAAAAGTCAAAACCCATTGGTGTGCTGTATCCAGGAAACCCATCTCACATGTAAGGATACACATAGGCTCAAAACGAAGGAATAAAGTTAGATCTACCAAGCAAATGGAGAGAGAAAAAAAAAAAAAAAAAAAAAAACAAAGCAGGAATTGCAATCCTGTTTTCTGATAAAATAGTCTTTAAAGTAACAAGATCAAAAGTGACAAAGAAGGACATTACATGATGGTAAAAGGATCAATGCAGCAAGAAGAGCTAACGATCCTAAATATTTATGTGCCCAATAAAGGAGCACCCAGATACCTATAGCAAGTTCTTCATGACCTACAAAGAGACTTAGACTCCCACACAATAATAGTGGGAGACCTTAACACTCCATAGTCAATATTAGAAAGATCAACGAGACAGAAAATTAACAAGCATATCCAGGACTTAAACTCAGATCTGGATCAAGCAAACCTAATAGACATTTAAACAAATCTCCACCCCAAATTCACAGAATATACATTCTTCTCAGCACTACAACACACCTACTCTAAAATTGGAAATAAATCACTCCTCAGCAAATGCAAAAGAAAGGAAATCATAAGAAACCGTCTCTGAGGGCACAGTGCAATCAAATTAGAATTCAGAAACTAATTCAGAACCACAAAACTTCATGGAAACTGAACAACTGGCTCTTGGATGTTGACTGGATAAACAATTAAATAAAGGCAAAAATAAAGATGTTCTTTGAAACCAACAAGAACAAAGACACAATGTACCAGGATCTCGGGGACACATTTAAAGTAGTGTCTAGAGGAAAATTTATAGCAATAATGCCCACATGAGAAGCAAAGAAACATCTAAAATCAATACCCTATCATCAAAATTGAAAGAGCTAGAGGAGCAAGACCAAAAGAACTCAAAAGCTGGCAGAAGACAAGAAATAACTAAGATCAGAGCAGAACTGAAGGAGACATACACACACACACAAAAAAAAACACTCAAAAAATCAATAAATACAGGAGCTGGTTTTTTGAAAAGATTAACAAAATAGACAGACCACTAGCCAGATTAATAAAAAAAAATAAAGAGGGAATAATCAAATAGATGCAATAAAAACTGATAAAGAGATATTACCACAGATTCCACAGAAATACAAACCACCATCAAGGATTTCTACAAACAACTCTATGCACTTAAACTAGTAAACCTGGAAGAAATGAATACATTCCCGGACACTCACACCCTCCCAAGCCTAAACCAGGAAGAAGTCGAAGCCCTGAATAGACCAATAGCAAGGGCTGAAGTTGAGGCAGCAATTAGTAGCCTACCAACAACAACAACAAAAAAAAAAAAAAAAAAAAAAAACTGTTGCAGATGGGTTCACAGATGTATTCTACCAGACATTCAAAGAGGAGCTGGTACCACTCCTTCTGAAACTATTCCAAACAGTCCAAAATGAGGGAATCCTCCCCAGATCATTTTATGAGACCAATATCATTCTGATACCAAAACCTGGCAGAAACTCAACAAGAAAAGAAAGCTTCAGGCCAATATCCATGATGAACATAGATGCAAAAATCTTCAATAAAATACTGGCAAACTGATTGCAACAGTACATCAAAAAGCTTATCTACCATGATCAAGTAGCCTTCATCCCGGGGATGCAAGGCTGGTTCAACATACACAAGTCTATAAACATAATCCACTACATAAACAGAACCAAAGACAAAAACCACATGATTATCTCAATAGATGTAGAGAAGGCATTCAACAAAATTAAACAGCACTTTACTCTAAAAACTATCAGTAAACTAGGTATCGATGGAATATATCTGAAAATAATAAAAGCTATTTACAACAAACCCACAGCAGTATCATTCTGAATGGGCAAAAACTGGAAGCATTCCCTTTGAAATCTGGCACTAGATAAGGATGCCATCTCTAACCATTCCTATTCAATATAGTATTGGAAGTTCTAGCCAGAGCAGTCAGGTCAGAAAAAAAAATAAAAAGTATTAAATTAGGAAAGGAGAAAGTCAAATTGTTTCTGTTTGCAGATGACATGATTGTATATTTAGAGGGCCCTATCATCTCAGTTCAAAATCTTCTTAAACTGACAAGCAACTTCGGCAAAGTCTCAGGATACAAAATCAATGTGCAAAAATCACAAGGATTTCTATACACCGATAACAAACTTAAAGAAAGCCAAATCAAGAATGAAGAGCCATTCACAATTGCTACAAAGAGAATAAAATACCTTGGAATACAAGTAACAAAGGATGTAAAGGACCTCTTCAAGGATAAATACAAACCACTGCTCAATGAAATAAGAGAAGACACCAACAAATAGAAAAACATTCCATGCTCATGATTAGGAAGAATCAATATTGTGAAAATGGGCATACTGCCCAAAGTATTTTACAGATTCAATGCTATCCCCATTAAGCTACCTATGACCCTCTTCACAGAACTAGAAGAAACCACCTTAAACTTCGTATGGAACCAAAAGTGAGCCCGCATAGCCAAGTCAATTCTAAGCAAAAAGAATAAAGCTGGAGGCATCATGCTACCTGACTTCAAACTATATTACAAGGCTACAGTAATCAACACAGCATGGTATTTGTACCAAAATAGAGATACAGACCAATGGAAAAGAACAGAGGCCTCAGAGGCAATGCCACACATTTACAACCACCTGATCTTTGACAAACTTGTCAAAACAAGCAATGGGGAAAGAATTCCCTGTTTAATAAATGGTGTTGGGAAAACTGGCTAGCCATGTGCCAAAAGCAGAAACTAGACCCTTTCCTGGCATCTTACACTGAAATTAACTACACATGGATTAAAGACTTAAACATAAGACCTAACACCATAAAAACCTTAGAAGAAAACCTAGGCAAAACCATTCGGGACATAGGCATAGGCAAGAACTTCATGACTAAATCACCAAAAGCATTGGCAACAACATCCAAAATAGACAAATGGAATCTAATTAAACTCCAGAGCTTCTGCACAGTGAAAGAAACAATTATTAGAGTGAACTGGCCACCAACAGAACGGGAAACAATTTTTGCAATCTACCCAGCTGACAAAGGACTTATATCAAAAATCTACAAAGAACTAAAACAATTTGACAAGAAAAAAACAAACTCATTCAAAAGTGGGCAAAGGATATGAACAGACACTTTTCAAAAGAAGACATATATGAAGCCAACAAATATGTGAAAAAATGCTCATCATCACTGGTCATTAGAGAAATGCAAATTAAAACTGTATTGAGATACCATCTCACTCCAGTTAGAATGGCGATCATTAAAAAATCTGGAGAAAACAGATGCTGAAGAGGATGTGGAGAAATAGGAATGCTTTTACACTGTTGGTGGGAATTTAAATTAGTTCAACCATTGTGGAAGACAGTGTGGCATTTCTTCAAAGACCTAGAAATAGAAATTTCATTTGACCCAGCAATCCCGTTACTGGGTATATATCCAAAGGATTATAAATTGTTCTATTATAAGGACACATGCACATGTATGTTCATTGCAGCACTGTTTACAATAGCAGAGACTTGGAACCAACCCAAATGCCCATAGATGATAGACTGGACAGGGAAAATGTGGCACATATACAACACAGAATACTATGCAGCCATAAAAAATGATGAGTTTGTGTCCTTTGTTGAACATGGATGAACCTGGAAACCATCATTCTCAGAAAACTGACACAAGAACAGAAAATCAAGCACCACACGTTCTCACTCATAGGTGGAGGTTGAACCATGAAAACACATAGATACAGGGAGGGGAGCATCACACACTGAGGTCTGTGGGGTGTGTAGGGGATGGGCAGTGTGGGGTAGGGAGCTGGGGAGGGATAACATGGGTAGAAATGCCAGATATAGGTGATGGGGATGGAAGCAGTAAAACCACATTGTCATGTATATACCTCTGCAACAATCCTTCATGTTCTTTACATATATCCCAGAACCTAAAGATGCAGTAATATATATATGAAAAGAATTTAGTCATTTGTGGTGCATATACCACATTATCATATTTAGGAATGGGAATCCGGAAATTTGATTTTTTAAAAGTGATTTTTCATTCACACTCATTATAAATGGTAAATATGACAGGGTTAGCTTATGAATTAAAGTTAGATTCTTGATGAAAATTCTAATCTACACTCAATTTAAATTCCAGAAAGAATCTAGTTTTAATTTATTTATAGTCAAATTGCTTTTTTATTTACTAATTAAATTCGAATTTATTTTATTGGTGTATTATTTCTTGCTTAATTTTTTAAAAGCATTTTAAAGATGAATTAATTAATCATACCCTTAGTTTTAGTTAATGGAGAACTAAATTCCAGAAAGAGGGTATGCAATTACAGTAAAATTAATCATAATAAAGTTAAAATAATCACATTTAAGAATGTGCAATCTCTTCTAAGAGGGATTTGATTTCAACTTATATTTACATAATTTCAAATATAATTCAAAGAACTGTAATCATATATATGAAGTAAAACACTAACTGCTGTTAACTGTTTATTCTGTTCCTCCTGATAATATCTACAATAAAGCAATGTGACATTTGGGGGTTCAAGATGGCTGACTAAAAATATGGGTTAACTTCTTTTCAAAATCACATTGAAATTATAAAACATCCACAAACTAAAATAAATAAGCTATCTAAGAAACAGAATATTTCTTATAAGAATAAATTATTGAGATACTTCACAATATAAAGCCAACAAAATCAGAAGACAAATCTAACCAAAAATGTCTGCAATACAATATAGGCAAAATTAAGAAAATTCAAAACAGTGAGCTTTCAAAGCATGATTCCCCAAATGCATCAGACCAAGAAATGTGACCTGGAAACTGGAAGAGGATGTCTTATACTGGAGTACAAATTTTATTAATTTTGTTCCAGTTACACCTGTTATTATCTTCTGTATCTAGAGTATTTATTCCAGAATAAAAGAGATTCAGTCAGATCCTCAGAGAAGCTATTGGAGCTAGAGAGAAAAGCTGGGAGTTATTTCGGACTATTTCTTGTTTCTATAGGAAAACATCTTCCTTCCTCTTCAACAGGAAAGACTGACCAGACAACAATGCATAGTTACAATCAAAATCAGAATTCGTGTAAACTGAAACTGTGTCTATTGTCTGGGAAATAAAAATATTTCATATTGGACTGAGGGATTTAAAAAAGCTACCTAAACAACTATTAACATTAGTAAATGTAAACCACTGTTATAAATACAGAAAATGTCTAATTGCCAAATATTTGAGAGAAGTATAGAATAGATATACCAGCAGGAACATATGAAATAATTATCTGTTGTAGAAGAAGAATTAATGCAAAAAGTACAATTACCTTAATCAACATATTTATTAGTGTCTGAGAAGATGACATTCCTATAAAGTAAGAATACTCTTATATGAAACTTAGTAAACAGTTTGAGAATGTAAAATAAATGCAAATTCAATCTCAACAACAAAGACCCTGGTGAAGATTATAGGGAGAATATAAAAGAAACAAAATTTCACTTAAATAGTTAATACATCATCATTTTACAGAATAAAAAATCTTTAAAAAGTGATGACACTTTCATTTGAAACAGGTAAAATTAGTAAACACCATAACAATTATTAAATTCTATATACACTAGAAAAAAGAAATATTTAGTTTTGAAAATCACATTTGCTTTATATGGTAAAACATATGTAAATGAATTACCCTTCCCTAAAGGAAAAAATATAAGGAACATGTATAAGTATTTCAAGGAAAGGATATTTAAAAACAATCATATATAATAATACCATAAGTATAAAAATAAAATACTTATATTGAAGAAAAAATGATTCAAACAAGCTACATACTCATTTTTATCTGAAAATAATTTAGTTATATGGATATTACCAGCAAAATTGAAAATGAATTTGTATAAACAACATATGAAATTAAGTATGTTAAGAGACAAGATATAGCTAATGCTAAATATTTGTTGACAACACTGCTTTGGAATGTAATGTGATTAAATATTTCAACATTTTTGTCACAAAATAGTACCTGTTCAATTTAATTATGGAATAATACAGTATTTTCTAGCTTCTTCAGACAATGTATATTAATTATTTTATAACTTACTATATCTATCTTCATGAATCTAATAAAAATATACCATAAACTCATAGAAAAACATATACAAACAATTATATACATGTATGTTTCTTATTTATTTCTATAAAAATCCAGCTATACACAAGTGTTCAGAAACTTGCTTTTCTCACTTAAGCAATAATCATGAACATCATTCCAGATAGAACATACAAGTCAAATGTTTAAACCATGTAATGTTTTATATGTAGTAGTATTTATTCATCAATTTAACTATAGAAGAATGTTTAAATCCTTTTCAATTTTTTAGGTTGCATTTTATTCTTACTTGACAATAACTTTACATTTTTGTAGAATAAAATACAATATTTCAGTATATGTACATATTGTGGAATGATCAAATCAGACTAATTAAGATATCCTTCACATACTTCTTACTTCTATGTGGTGAGAATGTTTAAAATTCACTATTTGAGCTATTTTGAATAATATGTTATTATTAACTATAGTTACTATGCTGTTCAGTAGGTTACCAGAACCGGAAATGGTATATTAGATGATATTGTCAATTATTGAGTTTTTAGGTATGAAGAAGGGAAAGATCAAGAAAGGAAATGCCAAATGTCTTCATCATGTTATAAGAGAAGTTATGAATATTGTTATTTCTGTTTTTGTTTTGCCAGGAATATATACATAAATATGTGCACATGTTATTGTTAAAGTTGTTTTTAGTTTTAGATTATGGTAATGTAAATTACATATGTAAAAATAGAAATCATAAAAAGCTAGTAACCATAAACCTAAAATATATGATATTTCTAGATTATTTTTAAAGATGGAAATCAAGAAAATGTAGAAAAATAAAAAGAGATTTTAAATTAAAACAAATAGAAATAAGACTAAGTCTGTTATAGATCAGAACACTTGTAATTTTTTTAAATATTTCTATTAAATCATAATTTATTTAGGTTTACTTTAAATTTATTTAAATTTAAAATATCTCTATACTTAGTAAATCCATCAAAAGCAAAATTCAAAACTGTAAAAAGAAATGTGTTACTCAGAGACAGAGCTGTAAATTTTGCAAAAAGTTAAAGCAAGATTTTCAATATTAATTTCAGTAAAAATTTTCTTTATGCTCAAAATTATTTCAAAAATAAGAGTTTTTAGAGTGATAAAATTTTCATCAACAAGAAATATGAGTATTAAAAAAGTGTAATTGTTTAATAATACAACATACAATTATATGAATGAAATACTTTAAAAGAATCAGAGAAAAAATAAACCATTTCAAGTTTGAAAACAATTTTGTTCTGGCAAAGCAAGGAAAACAAGTTTTAAAAACAAGGAAGATATATAAAATAACGTGTTAGTTATATTAGATGTTGAAAAATATCTACCCATATATACTTTATATTATAATATAGAATATTTTAAAATATAATATTTTAATATGGAATATATATGTCCAATATATGAATAGCTGTTTATCTATTCAAACATGCATAATTATTTACAGATGCAGAATGACACTCAAACATCTCACTAAACGTGTTTAAATGAAAGCAATACAGATTATATGCCAAATAAGATGATGTTATAAAAATAGTTATATTAGTGATGGCATCAGTGTAGACACTGCCATCACACCATCTGCCGAAGGGAGGCACCAGAAGTCACAGCAAGAGTGGCTGTGGGAGTGGCTGTGGGAGCGGCAGTGGCAGCAGTGGGACCCCTGTGCCCTGTGTCCCCTGTGTTCTGTGTCCTGGAGGCAGCCGTGCCTCCCCAGCCTCCTGCGGCTGGACAGGACACACTCCCAGACCCAGAGCTTCCACCGCTCAGGACCCTGGCCCTACATTGCAGTTCTTACCAGCTACCACTACAGGGAGAGTGCAGGGAGGAGGCTGATAGTGTCCAGAGCCCACCCTTAGGAGCCCCCCAGAGTCCACAGCACTGGGGGCCACTTGTAATGGGGCTGGATCAAGTGGCCTGCTTGGTGGGGAAGCAGTGCAGTAGGGCATGAAAGGGCAATCGGAGAGGGATCCCAAGGCAGAGCTGATCCCCAGGCGGTGCCTGGGAGCGGGAAGCAGATAGCAGCCCCACCACCCCAGGTACAGCTGCAGCTTCCCATGCACAGCTGTTGACATAGGCCTCCCTGTGCTCTTAGGGGCCCAGGAGTAGGCAGGAGCCTCACCCTCCTGGGCACATTTGTAATTGCCCAGCTGCAGCTGCAGACCTAGGCATCTCTGCACACTCAGGGGCCTTCGAGGGAAGGAAGTGCATGCTGATTTGTCCATGGGCAGCCATGGGCAGGCCCGGGAAAAGCACCCCACGTTCCCTCTCTGGTCTGCAGATCCTCCGCCAGGCCCCCAGGCTTCATTCCCTCCCTTGCTTGAAGGTCAGGCTTTACCCGGGACCTGCCCCCTTCCTTCCAGGACTCTGTCTGCCTACTGTCACTGTTCAGGGTGCCCAGGCTATTCATGCCAAGTGGCACCTGAAGGCCAGCACTGGGCTGTTCTTAGTCCCCTCATGGCCTTCCTCATGTTCTATCATATGCAAAGTCCACAGAGGGCCTAGATGGCTGGGGGATGGCATGATGGCACTGCCCCAAGTGTGTGCCCACCTAACCAGACTGTGACAGTGCCCAGGCTCAGCCCCATCCTTGCTTCCAGATTGGAGCAGGCGCCAGGACTGGGAAGAGGCCAGGCAGCAGGAGCAGACACCTCAAACTTATGGAAATACTTAGTATTTAATGGTGTATATATACCACATTTTCTTTATCCAGTATATCACTGATGGGCATTTGGGTTGGTTTGATGTCTTTGCTATTATAAATAGTGCTGCAATAAATATACAGGCGCATATGTCTTTATAGTAGAATGATTTATATTCCTTTGGGCATATACCCAGTAATGGGATGGCTGTATCAAATGGTATTTCTGATTCTAGATCTTTGAGGAATCACCATACTGTCTGCCACAATGGTTGAACTAATTTACATTCCCACCAAGAGTGTAAAAGCCTTCCTATTTCTCCATCTATTGCTTCCTTACTTTTTAATAATCACCATTCTGACTGGCATGAGATGGCACCTCATGTGGTTTTTATTTGCATTTATCTGATGATCAGTGATGCTGAGCTTTTTGTCATTTGTTTGTCGGTCACATAAATGTCTTCTTTGGAGAAGTGTCTGTTCATATCCTTAGCCCACTTTTTGATAGGGTTGTTTGTTTTTTCTTGTAAATATGTTTAAGTTCCTTGTAAATTCTGGATGTTAGACCTTTGTCAGATGGGTAGATTGCAAACATTTTTCTCCCATTCTGTAGTTTGCCTGTCACTCTGATGATAGTTTCTTTCACTGTGCAGAAGCTCTTTAGTTTAATTAGATCCCATTTGTCAATTTTGCCTTTTGTTGCCATTGCTTTTGGCATTTTTGTCATAA
Source organism: Callithrix jacchus (assembly GCF_049354715.1). Lineage (NCBI taxonomy): Eukaryota > Metazoa > Chordata > Mammalia > Primates > Cebidae > Callithrix > Callithrix jacchus. Next base: position 176,962,536 of record NC_133503.1, on the reverse strand, counting down.
TGTCTTTGCCTATGCCTATGTCCTGAATGATACTGCCTAGGTTTTCTGCTGAGATTTTTATAATTTGGGGTTTTATATTGAAGTCTTTAATCTATCTTGAGTTAATTTTTGTATAAGGTATAAGGAAGGGGTCCAGTTTCTGTTTTCTGCATGTGGTTAGGCAGTTTTCCCAGGACCACTTACTGAATAGGAGATCCTTTCCTCATTGCTTGCTTTTGTCAGGTGTGTCAAAAATGAGATGGCTGTAGATATTCAATGTCATTTCTTAGGTCTCTGTTACATTCCATTGGTCTATATGTCTGTTTTGGTAGCAGTTATCATGCTGCTTTGGTTATTGCAGCCTTGTAGTATAGTTTGAAGACATATAGTATGATGCCTCTAGTTTGTTCTTTTGCTCAGGATTTTCTTGGCTATATGGGATCTTCTTTGATTTCACATAAAATTTAGATTAGTTTTTTCTACTCTTTGAAGAATGCCAATGGCAGTTTGATAGGAATATTATTAAATCCACAAATTACTTTGGACAGTATGGCCGTTTTTATAATATTGATTCTTCCTATCCATGAGGATGGAATATTTTTCCATTCTTTGTGGCCTCTCTTATTTCCTTGTGGAGTGGTTTGTAGTTCTTGAAGATGTCCTTTACAACCCTTGTTAGCTGTTTTCTTAGGCATTTTATTCCCTTTGTAGTGATTGTAAACGGGAGTTCATTCATGATTTGGTTTTCTGCTTGCCTGTTTTTAGTGTAAAGGAATGCTTGTGATTTTTGCACATTGTTATTGTATCCTGAGACTGCTGAAGTTGCTTATCAGTTCAAGAAGTTTTTGTGCTGAGATGATGGGGTTTTCTAAATATAAAATCATGTCATCTGCAAATGAAGCCACACAGTATGTGGTGTTTTGCTAAGGCAGCCCTAGAAAGCTGTAACACCTGCAAGAATTAGTTTTGGGTGTTAACATGGCTAGGCGATAGTCTGTGAAGATATTTTATGAATGTGATTAATATGCTGTTCAGTTTACTCTACATAGTGAGCATTATCACAGACAATCTGGGTTGGACATTTTCAAGGAGACAGGCCTTCACAGCCAAACTAATGCTTTCTTGGTAGGAGAAGAAATTCTGCCCGTAGACTGCAACTTAACTCATGTCCCAGAGCTCCACACTGTCCTGCCTAACAGCCTGCTCTGTGGATTCTGGGTTTGCTGGGTCAAGCAATGATTCTCTCTCTCTCTCCCCACATTCACGCATGCACTTGTGCACGTGCACACACAAACACACACACACACACACGACACTATTTCTTTAGTGAAGCCCCAAGTGATATAGATTTTATTTTTCACTTCTTAAATAAACTGTTTATTTTGAAACAACTGTATACTTAAGGAAACGTTAAAGGATAGTCAACAGAATTTCCAAATGTGCCCTTTGCTCAATCCTCCATCTTACACAATCTTGATACATTTATCAAAGAAAATTTGAAATTAACATTAATATATTCCTATTAACTAAACTAAGGCATCATTTGCCTTTTATTAATTTTTGATTCAGATTTTATGTGTGTGGTAGTTTCCTTAGTTTCTAGGAGCTGCTGGAGGAAATTAGCACAAACTTGGGTGCCAAAAACAACCAAAATTTATCCCATTAATTTTTTCAGAGTTCTGGATGCCAGAATTCCAAAGTCACTGTCACTGGACGGAAATCTCGGCCACACACCTTCCTGACTCCCTAAGGAACCAGTTTCTGGTGGCTGCAGGCATTCCCTCACATGTGGCTCCATCACTCCAGTCTTCAAGACCAGCATTCTTAAATCTCTCTCTTCTCTGTCTTCACGTTGCCTTCTCTACATGTTCAAAATGTTCCCTCTGACCCTCTTATAAGGGATGCATATGATGGCATTTAAGGCACTTGAGGATAATCTCATATCATCCCCCATCTGAAAATATGTAATTTAATCACATCCATAAAGACCTCGTGGTTTTTTGAAATATTGAGTAAACATTCACAGGTCCCAGAGATTTGTATAAGGCCCTGGATATCTTTTAGGAAGCCAATTTTTACCCTATTACAAAGAATTACAATATAAATAGATACCTATGTAACAATGATTTTATTTTAACTGGTATCGAGAAGTACTTTGATGTAAATATCTAATATTTACTTGCAAAACATTTTTAATTTAGAAAAGGATTATAAAGAAGTTTCCTTCAATTAAGAAAGTGTATTTATAGAAACCACAGCCATCATTCTACATGTGTGCACTGTGAATATAGATAATGCAAATAAATGAACTCTTTATAAATCAGTGTGTAAATAATAGATATTGCTAAAAATCAAATTTAAAAGAACTTCAACAATGTCAAAATACATTATTAAGAAATTATCATAAGAAGTCAACAGAATAGGAGGAAAATTATTGTCAAATAATAGCAAATAAAGAATAATAATATTTTATTTCTCAGAATGAGTTATTAATATGAGCAAAACCCAGTATTATTACAGATAAATACTGGGAAAACTAGAAAATATATTGTCTTACATATTACAAAACTTTACAAGTTACTCTCAAGCAAATATGGGGAACTGGAGTTCATAGAATATGTAGAATTCAATGGACAGTAGTGATAAATAAATAAATAAAAGAAAGGACTGTTATCATTTTTTCAAATATCAAACTAAGCTTTCATGGTATTCATTCATCTTATTGAACTAGCACCTGATTTACTGAGAAATAGTCTCAATCTTATTAACTTGAAGCAGCTGCCATTCCAAATAAAATAAGCTGAGGTGAAGAAATATTGTTTATAGGAGGTTTTTGTAAAAAAGAATGTCCATCAGTGGCCCTGTAGCTTGAACATATACAAAAATATATCTATTACATTTAACTGGAATGGGGCACAGAGAATCAGTTTCCCTGTTCTGAACTGCTAAAGGGCAGACATTTTATTTTATTTCTTCCTGGCTTCTCTGCATTACAAACTGATTCTTTGACAGGCTACCACTGTAGATGGCCTTGTTACAGTGCACAGGCATGCTGGTGAACAACTTTGATTACTCTAGTGCTAGGTCCCAGTACTGTGAAATCAGGTAAAAAGAAAAAAATAGGTTTTTTTTTAGTAAAGAGGAAAATGCCAGGAACTTCACTTAAAACTGTAAAGATTCCTTCATACAGAAAAGAGAAAAAATGGACTCAGCATCCTTTTTTATAATGAAATAAAATATTTTACAAGTAACTAATAATCTGGTTTCTCATAATTAAAAATGCTCTCCTCTTTCTTTCCCTCTATCTTCTTTCTTTCTCTCTTTCTTTTGTTCCCTCCCTCCTTCCTTCCTTCTTTCATTCTTTCTGTCTTTTCTTCCTTTTTTTCTTGCTTAAATTATCCTGTAATTTTATGTTAATAATGAATTTTTAGTTTTTCAGAGTTGAGTCTGTTTTAGAAACAGCATGAGCAGCAGGTCTTTACAAACAGCTTTTTGAGATGATGATAATTTATAAATGCTGAGCTCTATGAGTTTAGCATTCATGTCTTCTGCAAATTTAAAGAAATTTCACACTCTAGAAGCAAACCTGCACCCTAGTAAATGGAAAGTTTAAATTTTCAAATATAAAACTATTTTAAAAAAATTTAATATGAATACTTAACATATTATGCAAGTAATTATATCTACATATAAAGAGTTATTAAGATATGTTGAATATGTTAAAACCATTAGTTTTATCATTTAAAATGATCTATGAAACAAAGTATAAAAAATTCACTTCATACATGTGATGTAGAATGAGTCAACTCAAAAATATTGAAAACAGGACTGAGTTACTTAAGATCTGAGTTCCAGATGTCGTAGAAGAAGCATTCAGCTTTTTCCTGTTCAGTATAATGTTAGCTATGGATTTGTCATAGATGGATTTTTTTTGTGTGTATTAAGGTATAGTGGTTCCATACCCATTTTGTTGAGGGTCTGGAAACACCATACCTTTGAAGAGATCTTAATTTTATCTAAAGCTTTTTCAGTATCTATTGAAATGATTTTGTGTTTTTTGTCCTTGAGTCTGTTAATATGATGTATTCCGTATATTAATGTGTGTATGTAGAACCATCATTGCGTTCCTTGGAGGTGAATCCCACTTGATCATGGTTAATAATCTTTGTAATATGTTATTGACTTCAGTTTTCTAGTGTTTATTTTGAGGATTTCTGCATGTATATTTAGCAGAGATACTGGCCTGCAGTTTTCTGTATTTTTGTATCCTTGTCTGATTTTGGTATGAGAGTAATGCTGGCCTTCTAAATGTAAGACCTGAAACTATAAAACTACTAGAATAAAGTACAGAAAAAATTGCTTCATGAAATTAGAGTGGACAAGGATTTTTTTAATGAGACCAAAAGGGCACAGGCAACAAAACAAAAGTAGACATTAATTCAAACTAAAATTTTTCTGCACACCAATGGAAATAATCAATACAGTGAACAGACAACCTACAGAATAGAGGAAAATACTTAAATATTTGCAAACTAAGCATCTGACAAGGGGTTAATATCTAGAATATATAAGAAACTCAAACACCTCAAAAGCCAAAAAAAAAAAAAAAAAAAAAAACTAAATTGGCAAAAGACCTGAACAGACATTTCTCTAAAAAAGGCATACAAAGGGTCAACAGCTATATATTTTTAAAAAATTAAATGCCACTTATCATCAGGGAAACACAAATTAAAATTAGAAAGATATATCTTCTTACCTTAGGATGGTTATTATCAAAAGGATAGCAAATAATAAACTCTAGGAAAAATGTGGAAACAATGAGAATCTTATTCGTAAAACCATTATGGAGGACAAGATGAAGTTTCTTCAGAAAATTAAAAATAGAACTACTATATGATGCAGCCATCTCATTACTGAGTATATACACAAAAACAGTACCACTGTGTTGAGGAGATATCTGCATTCTTGTGTTTATTGCAGCATTATGTACAATAGCCAAAGAGATGGAATCAACCAGTGTCCAACAACGAATGAATGGATAAAGAAAATACAGTTATATATACACACATTATAGAATGAAATACTATTCAGCAAAATAATAAAATTCCATCATTGTGGCAGCATGGATGGACCTGGAGAACATCATATTAAATAAAATAAGCTAGACACAGAAAGACAAATATAGCATGATCAATCATATATAGAGTCTAAAAATTTTTTTTCCTCATAGAAGTAGAGAACAGAACAGTGGTTACTAGAGGCTGAGCAGCATTTATTAGGGATGGTAAGAGGTTGGACAACAGGAACAAAGTTACATTTAGATAGGAAAAATAAGTTCTGGTATTCTATTATATAGTAGAGTGACTGTAGCTAATGATAATGTATTATATATTTAGAGATAAGCAGGAGAAAAATTTTGAATATCTTTACAAGAAAACGACAAAGGTTTAAAGTGAGGAATATACTAAATACCCTGATTTGACCACTATACAATTTTTGTGAGTACTTGAAACATTATACTGTTCTTCAAAAATGTGTACAATTATGATGTGTTAATTATAAATAAAATTCAAAAAAGATCTGGGTGAAGATAAGAATAGTCAAGCAAAATTCAATCTTTACTATTAGAAGAAGTGATAATTATTATGGGATTTAAAGATGGAGAGACAATAATTTATATCCAAGCATTCAGTTAGGCTTTAGAATGAAAGAGGGCACATCTGAAATGAAATTTGACAGGACAATATCAACTGGCAGATCTAGGGGTAAAGTAGGTTAACTAGCAATAGAATGTATTAGTTGTAGAATGAACTAAACAGGGGGAAAATAGTTCCAGGAAAAAGTATATTGGGGAAGTGAAAATAGAACATTATGTTAAAAAGATTTTTTGTACTTTTTAATATGGATTTTAGTTGTAATAAATGTGTCTGGGAAATTAAAGGAGTTCTGTTTTGTGAAATAAAATATTTTTCCACTGGATAGGGCTACAGATTAATCTTAATAACAAACACACAGTAAATTTAACACCAGTTATCGTACATTCTAAGTGTTCCATATGCATTAATTATTTAACCCTCACAGGAGATATGACGATATGATCTCCATTTTACTAAGGATAAATGAATATCTGAGAGAATAAACAACCTGCTCAATAAAACAGAGCCAATAAGAAGCAGATCTATTATTTTAACTCAAATAGCCTGGTCCCAAGTCTTGGCTCTTAACAATTATAATCTCTTTTTTCTCCAATTTTTATGTGAGAAGTCAACTAGAATAAATATAATGATACTCCAAATTCATAATAGTAAGAATTTTCCATATGAGTAAGAATTTAGGCTATGTCATCTAAAATAAAAATGTATTTTTCAAGAATATTAAGCTTACTAGAAATATTATAAGTATTCTTAAATATTTATTCTAAATACTCTTTGGCTGGCATGTTCTTAAATCAGAATATGTAATATGAGTTGAAAATAACAAACCCCATTTTTGAAGAGTGAGGAACATGTACGTAACATAAACCAAGGTTTGCTTTAAGAATTCATTATTCTCTCTCCAATAAAATGGAAAATGTGCATTGATAAAAATCAGAATAGTTGCTGCTAGAATTCAGTGAAATAAAATAAAACAAAATCTATCAATAAGAATAAGCATTCTGAAATATATATATATAATGTATGCCATATACTAAGTAATATATGGATTTGATTCAAATCATGCATTATCCCTTCTTTTTTCATCATCTTGGATTGGAAGATTTTTGTTCATTTATATTCAAGACTCTTTATAAAAACATATCATTTTATAAAAAAAAAAGTGCTTGAGTGTATTTGGCAGACAAATTCAGAAAACTTGCTGAAATCTGCAAACATTGACAACAACAACAACAAAATTACCCAAGAGGCTTTTGAAGAGACTCACAACAAACGTTTGGGTTCTGAGACAATCTTTACTAATTGTTTTCTCTAGCCACACTGAGATCACTGATTTTAACTATCTTCTGAGGTCTGGAGACTAAATATTTGTCAGCTGCCCAATTTATTCTGAAAATGTTAGCTCTCAGGAGAAATCCAGACCTTTCAGACCTGCCTCGCTTAGCATTAGTCTCTAGCTATCAATGCTGCAGTATGTATATTCCTAAGAGATGACACAAAGATCTAAGAAATCTCCTAATTAGGATAGAAAGGAATATCCAAGAAAGATGTTGCTCCTTTTTTTCTCTCTCCTCTCCTTATCACAAACACAGCATGTGGTCAGTAAAATGTGGATTTGTGTAATATTTACAACATTGTTTATGTGACATATTCCTAAAATCTTTAACATTTGTAGAGCATCATTCCTAAGCAAAGTTGTGAAGTGATCAAAGCCCACTTTTAGTGACATTAGCCTGACACTGAGTATTCTGCTTTTGAGATGCAGGTTGTCCTGGTTCTTTGGTTACTTCATGTCCTTCATGTGCCTTTCTCCTTCCAATCACTCCTTCCTCATGCATTGGCGCTTACATCTGTAAATTTCACTCATGCAGGTATGCACTAATGTGCTATCGAATTAAGTATATCTTTTTATGTATGCTTTGCATTTTAACAGAAAAGAAAATTTAAAACCTCGATTAGATTTTCATCTTCAGCAAAATTTATATTCTCTGTATGCCAGCATAGTCTTCAAATCTATCACTGAATTATTTACAAATAATGTTATAATAGTTATTAATAAATTAAAAATTGAAGTGCTTTGATATAATAGATAGTCTTTAAGTTGGTGACAAAGTGAATATTCAAATTGTTTTTGAATAACCCAATTAAAAATGATTTGAAGATGTGAATAGACATTTCTCCAACAAAAACATAGAAATGGGGAACAGGTATATGAAAAACAAAATGCTCAATATTACTAATCATCAGGGAAAGGCAAATCAAATACTACTACAATGAGATATCACTTCACATCTGTTTGAGTGGCTATCATCAAAAAGATGAAGGCAGAGAGTATTGGCAAGGATGTGAAAATAGTGGAACTCTGGTACACTGCTAGTGGGAATGTAAAATAAAATCTCTTTGGAAAACTGTGTTAGGTTTCTCAAAAAATTAAAAATAGAACTACTGTTGATTAAACAATCTCACTTCTGTATGTTTATTCAAAATAATTGAAATCAGTATCTTGAAGAGATTTTTGCACTTCTATATTTATTGCAGCACTTTTCAGATTAGCCAAAATATGGAATCAACCTAAATGTTTATTGACAGATGAATGGATAAAGAAAATTTAGTATGTACATATAAGAATATTATTCAGCCTTTAAAAATGAGGCAATTCTGCAATATCCAATAACATGAACATATGGTGGAGACATTATGCTAAGGGAAATAAGCCAGACACAGAAATACACTTACTTCATGATTCCACTTACATGAAATATCTAACATAGTCAAATTCATAGAAACAAAAAGAGAGATGAGGCTAGCAGGGGCTAATGAGGTACTAGACAATAGGCATAATGTTTTAATCAAGTGAGATGAATGAACTCTAGAGATCTGCTGTACAACATTGTACCTATGGTCAACCATAATATATTGTACACTTAAAAATTTCTTAAGAGCGTGAATCCCATATTGTATTCTTATCACAATAATATTTTTTAAACCTGAAAAAAAATTAGATAAAAATTTAAAAATATATATATAAAAAAATAAGTTATTCAAGTTACTTCAACTATTAGTGCTATAAATGTGTTTTACCAGATGTTATTATTTTTCTGTTTTTAAAGCAGTGACTTAAAATAAATTTATGGTATAACATCTAAAACTGTTATTTTTTTCTGTAGTCAGTTTTTTTCAAAAATATATTGTATTAAATTATCAGGACAACATTTGATAATTAAAGTGTATGTGTTACTGTTTTATAATAGTTAGAAAGGTACTTCCTTTGACCTGTATAAAATTGCTGAATGTATTAACCAATATTTTATGTTTTATAGAAGTGATTTTTTTTTCTTTTTTTAAACGATAAAGTCTTGTTCTGTTGCCCAGGCTGGGGTGAAGTGATATGATCAAGCTCATGGCAGCCGTCATCTTCCAGGCTCAAGCAATTCTTCCCCCTCAGCTTACTAAGTTGCTGGGAACAACAGGCATGCATCACCACACTTAGCTAATTTTTTTTTCTTTCTTTCTTTCTTTTTTTTTTTTTAAGTACAAATAAGGTCTCACTATGTTGCCCAGGCTGGTCTTAAACTACTGAGCTCAAGCAATCCTCCTGTATCAACCTCCCAAAGTGCTGAGGTTACATGACTGAGTCACTGCTCCTGGCCTGAGAAGTTATTTTTAAAGTATGATTTGATTTTTATTAACCCCTTGGAAAATGTAAGCTAACATTTCCTAGCTTTCTCATCATTGCATTCAGTTCCTTTCTTTTATCCAATTTACTTTAGCTATACTTTGTTTCATAATATCAAAATGTATAATTATTTATAATCTGTGAATTGTATCTTAATTATTGTTGCACATAAAGAGTTGTCCTGCTCTCGCTGGACGCACAGAGAGGGTGAGTCGGGGAAGAATTTCCAGACGGATCTTAGTTGTCCACAGAACGGGGAAATTCCCAGGTATAAAAGAGATGCGGGATGCCAGACAGAGGTCTCCGCTGGCGTAGCCTGCAGCCGGTGCGGCTCCGGCCCGCGCCAGAGCGCAGAGGCGCTCCACAGCGCTCCATACAAAAGCGCACTGTTACGGGTGCCCTGTTGAACCAGCAAACTAAGACCCGAGAGGGCTGAACTTGAGACTGAACGGGTCTTGAACTTTGACCCAGCCCAGGAAATCCCAGGGACTCAGCATTTGGGGGAGCGCAGTGTGACAAACAAAATGGCGATTCCAAACGCTCCCGGCGAATAGGTTTTTTTAAAGTGCAGCTCCGCGGCGGGGGGGGGGGGCGTCAGCCGTTACCGAGGCAATCAGCCCCTACTGAGGTACACGTCCATTGCTGACGCAGCCTGCCATTGCCGAGGCAACCCGGTACAACAGAGAGACTCGACCACAGGGCGTAGCCCATGGCAACAGGGCAGAGACCACAGCAGAAGGGCAGAGCCTGCCACAAAAGGGCGAACCTCACACCAGCAGGGCGGAGCCTCGGCAGGCAAAAAGTGACTAGACTGCCTCCTAGCTGGGCAGGACAGCGAGGCAGACACTCACAAGGAAAGCCCCAACCCCCCCCAGACAGAGCATCTGAGGAAAAAAAGGGGTTTTCTTACAAGTTAGGTTGCAGCAGAACTAAACATAGCAGCCTAGCAGCCCTGAATGAACAACAGAGCTCACAGCTCAGCACTTGAGCTCCTACAAAATACAGACTGTCTCCTCAAGCAACTCCCTGGCCCCTCTATATCCATAAGACTGACATTCGGCAGACATCATCCTGGGACAAAGATAGCAGGAAAAAAAAAAAACTGGTAAAATCCCTCGCTGTTCCGCAGCCACTACAGGTGCACCCCAGAATAGCAGGGCCTGGAGTGGACCTCAGAAGTTGTACAGCAAAGGGGCTACACTGGTAGAAGGAAAACCAAGTAACAGAAATACTCCATCATCAACAATCTAGGTGTCCACTCAGAGTTCCAATCAAAAGGTCCGCAACTACACAGATGACAGGTGGATAAATCCACAAAGATGGAAAGAAACCAGCACAAAAAGGAGGAAAACACCCGAAACCAGAACACCTCGCCACCTAGAAAGGACCAAAACTCCTCACCAGCAAGGGAACAAAGCTGGACGGAGAATGACTGTGACGAAATGACGGAATTAGACTTCAGAAGGTGGATAATGAGAAACTTTTGTGAGCTAAAAGAACATGTTTTAAATCAACGCAAAGAAACTAAGAACCTTGAAAAAAGATTTGAGGAAATGATAACAAGAATGGATACCTTAGAGAGGAATATGAATGAATTAAAGGAGCTGAAAAACACAATACGAGAACTTCGCGAAACATGCACAAGTTTCAATAGCCGAATTGACCAAGCAGAAGAAAGAATATCAGAAGTCGAGAATCAACTCAGTGAAATAAAATGAGAAACCAAGATCACAGAAAAAAGCGCAAAAAGGAATGAACAAAGTCTCCAAGAAATGTGGGACTATGTGAAGAGACCAAACCTATGTTTGATAGGCATACCAGAATGTGATGAAGAGAATGAATCCAAGCTGGAAAATACTCTTCAGGACATCATCCAGGAAAATTTCCCCCACCTAGCAAGACAGGTCAACACTCTATTACAGGAAATACAGAGAACACCACAGAGATATTCCGCAAAGAAGAGCAACCCCAAGGCACATAATTGTCAGATTCAACAAGGTTGAAATAAAGGAGACAATACTAAGGGCAGCCAGAGAGAAAGGTCGAGTCACCCACAAAGGGAAGCCCATCAGACTCACAGCAGATCTCTTGGCAGAAACTCTACAAGCCAGAAGAGAGTGGGGGCCAATATTCAACATCCTTAAAGAAAAGAACTTTCAACCCAGAATTTCATATCCAGCCAAACTGAGCTTCAGAAGTGAAGGAAAAATAAAATCCTTTGAGAACAAGCAAGTATTCAGAGATTTTGTCACCACCAGCCTGCTTTACAAGAGCTCCTGAAAGAGGCACTACACATAGAAAGGAACAACCAGTACCAGCCATTCCAAAATCACACTAAATGCTAAAGAGCATCAACATAATGAAGAATCTACAACAACTAACGGGCAAAACAGCCAGCTAGCATCAAAATGGCAGTGTCAAATTCACACATAACAATATTAACCCTAAATGTAAATGGACTAAATGCACCAATCAAAAGACACAGACTGGCCAATTGGATAAAAAGCCAAAACCCAGCAGTGTGCTGTATCCAGGAAACCCATCTCACATGCAAGGATACACAAAGGCTCAAAATAAAGGGATGGAGGAAGATTTACCAAGCAAATGGAGAGCAAAAGAAAGCAGGAGTTGCAATCCTCATCTCTGATAAAATAGACTTTAAAGCAACAAAGATCAAAAGAGACAAAGAAGGCCATTACATAATGTTAAAAGGATCGATACAACAAGAAGAGCTAACGATCCTAAACATATATGGACCCAATACAGGAGCACACAGATACATAAGGCAAGTTCTTAACGACTTTCAAAGGGACTTAGACTCCCACACAATAATAGTGGGAGACTTTAACACTCCACTGTCAATATTAGACAGATCAACCAGACAGAAAATCAACAAGGATATTCAGGGCTTGAACTCAGACCTGGAGCAAGCAAACCTGATAGACATTTATAGAACTCTCCACCCCAAATCCACAGAATATACATTCTTCTCAGCACCACATCATACCTACTCTAAAATTGACCACATAATTAGAAGTAAAGCACTGCTCAGCAAATGCAAAACAACTGAAATCATAACAAACAGCCTCTCAGACCATAGTGCAATCAAGTTAGAACTCAGAATTCAGAAACCGACCCAGAAATGCACAGCTTCATGCAAACTGAACAACTGGCTCCTAAATGTTGACTGGATAAACAACGAAATGAAGGCAGAAATAAAGAAGTTCTTCAAAACCAATGAGAACGAAGACACAACATGCCAGAATCTCTGGGACACATTTAAAGCAGTCTGTAGAGGAAAGTATATAGCAATAAGTGCCCATATGAGAAGAATGGAGAGACCCAAAATTGACACCCTATCGTCAAAATTGAAAGAGCTAGAGGAGCAAGATCAACAAAACTCAAAACCCAGCAGAAGACAAGAAATAACTAAGATCAGAGCTGAACTGAAGGAGATTGAGACACGAAAAACCCTCCAAAAAATCAATAAATCCAAGAGCTGTTTTTTTGAAAAGATCAACAAAATAGACCGCTAGCCAGATTGATTAAAAAGAAAAGAGAGAACAACCAAATAGATGCAATAAAAAATGATAAAGGGGAAATCACCACAGATTCCACAGAAATTCAAACCATCATCAGAGAATATTACAAACAACTCTATGCACATAAACTAGTAAACCTGGAAGAAATGGATAAATTCCTGGACTCCTGTGTCCTCCCAAGCCTAAACCAGGAGAAAGTTGAAACCATGAATAGACCAATAACAAGGGCAGAAGTCGAGGCAGCAATTAAGAGCCTACCACACAAAAAAAGCCCAGGTCCAGACGGGTTCACAGCCAAATTCTACCAGACACACAAAGAGGAGCTGGTACCATTTCTTCTGAAACTATTCCAAATAATCCAAAAAGAAGGAATCCTACCCAAATCATTCTACGAGACCAATATCATCCTGATATCAAAACCCGGCAGAGACCCAACAAGAAAAGAAAACTTCAGGCCAATATCCATGATGAACATAGATGCAAAAATCTTCAATAAAATATTGGCAAGCCGATTGCAACAGCAAATCAAAAAACTTATTCATCATGATCAAGTAGGATTCATCCCGGGGATGCAAGGCTGGTTCAACATACACAAGTCTGTAAACGTAATTCACCACATAAACAGAACCAAAAACAAAAACCAGATGATTATCTCAATTGATGCAGAGAAGGCATTTGACAAAATTCAACAGCCCTTTATGCTAAAAACCCTCAAAAAACTTGGTATCGATGAAACGTATCTCAAAGTAATAAAAGCCATTTATGACAAACCAACAGCCAATATCATACTGAATGGGCAAAAACTGGAAGCATTCCCTTTGAAATCCGGCACTAGACAAGGATGCCCTCTGTCACCACTCCTATTCAATATAGTACTGGAAGTCGTAGCCACAGCAATCAGGCAAGAAAAAGAAATAAAGGGTATTCAAATAGGAAAGGTGGAAGCCAAATTGTCCCTATTTGCAGACGACATGATAGTATACCTAGAAGACCCCATCGCCTCAGCCCAAAAACTCCTGAAACTGATAAGCAACTTCAGCAAAGTATCAGGATATAAAATCAATGTGCAAAAATCACAAGCCTTCCTCTACACCAATAACAGACTTAAAGAGAGCCAAATCAAGAACGAACTGCCATTCACAATTGCTACAAAAAGAATAAAATACCTTGGAATACAACTCACAAGGAACATAAGGGACCTCTTCAGGGAAAACTAAAAACCACTGCTCAACGAAATCAGAGAGGACACAAACAGATGGAGAAACATTCCATGTTCATGGTTAGGAAGAATTAATATCGTGGAAATGGCTATACCGCCCAAAGTAATTTACAGAATCAACACTATCCCCATCAAGCTACCATTGACTTTCTTCACAGAACTGGAAAAAAACACCATGAACTTCATATGGAACCAAAAGAGAGCCCGCATAGCCAAGTCAATTCTAAGCAAAAAGAACACAGTGGGGGGCATCACACTACCGGATTTCAAACTATACTACAAGGCTACAGTAATCAAAACAGCATGGTACTGGTACCAAAACAGAGATATAGATCAATGGAACAAAACAGAGGCATCAGAGGCAACACAACATAGCTACAACCATACAATCTTTGATAAACCTGATAAAAACAAGCAATGGGGAAAGGATTCCCTGTTCAAAAAATGGTGCTGGGAAAACTGGCTAGCCATGTGTAGAAAGCAGAAACTGGACCCCTTCCTGACACCTAACACCAAAATTAACTCCAGATGGATTAAAGACTTAAACATAAGACCCAGCACTATAAAAACCCTAGAAGGAAATCTAGGCAAAACCATCCAGGACATAGGAGTAGGCAAGGACTTCATGAACAAAACACCAAAAGCATCGGCAACAAAAGCCAAAATAGACAAATGGGACCTAATGAAACTCCACAGCTTCTGCACAGCAAAAAAAAAAAAAAAAAAAAAAAAAAAAAAAAAAAAAAAAAAAAAAAAAAACAGTCTCTAGCGTGAATTGGCAACCAACAGAATGGGAAAAAATTTTTGCAGTTTACCCATCTGACAAAGGGCTGATATCCAGAATTTACAAAGAACTCAAACGGATTTACAGGAAAAAAACAAACAAGCCCATTCAAAAGTGGGCAAAGGATATGAACAGACACTTTACGAAAGAAGACATATATGAAGCCAACAATCATGAAATGCTCATCATCACTGGTCATCAGAGAGATGCAAATCAAAACCACATTGAGATACAATCTCACGCCAGTTAGAATGGCGATCATTAAAAAATCTGGAGACAACAGATGCTGGAGAGGATGTGGAGAAAAAGGAACACTTTTACACTGTTGGTGGGAGTGTAAATTAGTCCAACCATTGTGGAAGACAGTGTGGCGATTCCTCAAGGCCTTAGAAATAGAAATCCCATTCAACCCAGCAATCCTTACTGGGTATATATCCAAAGGATTATAAATCGTTCTACTACAAGGACATATGCACACTAATGTTCATTGCAGCACTGTTTACAATAGCAAAGACCTGGAATCAACCCAAATGCCCATCGATGACAGACTGGATTGGGAAAATGTGGCACATATACACCATGGAATATTATGCAGCAATCAGAAATGATGAGTTCATGTTGTTTGTAGAGACATGGATGAATCTGGAGAACATCATTCTCAGCAAACTGACACAAGAACAGAAAATGAAACACCGCATATTCTCACTCATAGGCGGGTGATGAAAAATGAGAACACATGGACACAGAGAGGGGAGTACTAAACACTGGGGTCTATAGGGGGGAAAGGGGAGGGCCAATGGGAGGGGGAGGTGGGGAGGGATTGCCAGGGGAGAAATACCAAATGTGGGTGAAGGGGAGAAAGCAAACAAAACACACTGCCATGTGTGTACCTATGCAACTGTAGTGCATGCTCTGCTCATGTACCCCAAAACCTAAAATGCAATAAAAAAAAGAGTTGTTCTAAATTATAATGTTTAATAAATTAAAGCAACTCTCTTTGAAAACGATCCATATAGTTTTGCTTCTTTAATATAAGCACATAATTTATAGCAAAGGTTACCAATAGTCTGAAGTTAATTTTTAACCATATGAACTTAATTTTTAACACAGTGCTCTTTTACGTCCCTCAAGGAAATTTCATACACTCAAATATAATCAATGTCTGAAATGCAGAAGTTATGTCTGTCAAGAATACAAGGAACTTACTGGAAAGTAAAGTACTATAGCTTAATCTTTAACACTTTCCTGTCACATGCAAGATGACTAGAGATCCTAATCAATTTTTTTACCTCAGAACTCTATTGAAAATCTGTCCACATGATTTACAGAATTTTGGTTTTCATTTGTGTTTCTAGAGAAGATTCAATTCTTCACATAATATTTTATTTCACTTTTGAAATTATAAAATAAATTTAGAATGTTATACAGAGTTTCATATTTAACAGATAGTAAAACTAAAATAACTTCGTGAGCTGAAGACCTTTTTACAAACTCTATCAAACATTCGAGAAGTCATTATAATTAATATAACTGAGTAAAGTTAACAATATGAACTCTCAGAAACTATGGATAAACTAAGGTAGAAGTCTACCTTGCCTAACCTATATACAACACAATTTGAACATTTGACATATACCTCTGTTTCCTCCGTCAGCCTGAAAGTGTCATTATGGTTTAGCAGTTAAAGGCCAAGATACTGACTCAATTCCTGACTTTGCCACTTCCTAGTTAAGTGGCCCTGAATAATTTACTGAAATAACCTGGTCCTCAATTTCTTCATTTGTAATATAGGAATTGGACTGAATGTGTTAATGCTTGCAAAACATTTAGTCTTTCAATGCAAGGCATTATAAGAGAAATTTCTCTATTTTACTTACAAAGTAAGTTTTTCCTGATTTAAAGATTCCTTTCAATGTGAGTAATATGTGGACACACAAATTACTGAAAAAATTCATAGCTTAATATGAAACAGTCTGCATTCTGATGTGGGGAAAAAAAAAAGCCTGGGAATAGCATTGTCAGTCCCCAACCCCACTTTGTGTTACCTGTGTATCTAGAAGATCATTAATAAGTTTGATACTGGTTGAGAGTTTGGTTCATATTCATCACATTTTACAGTCATCAATTATCTTTGTTATCTTGTTGGGCCATAATTTTTGCTAAATAATTTTTGATTGACTTCATGAATAAATGAAGAGAAATATTTTGTTTTTTTAAAAAAGTGAACATAAAAAGAAACAAAGTTGACTATATTTACCAATTGCCAGAGTACAGAGTATTAGCAATTCATATGAATAGTTTTAATAACCTGTCTTTTGTTAAAGCTATTTTTGCTATTTTAACTTATTAAATAAAAGAAAATCATATTTCCATGATCATATGTTTTAAAACAATATTCTTGGCCATACTGATCAATTTTGGCCACATATGAGTGGATATTATTCTGGCCCTAATTTTGTTTTATTGATCTGTTTGCTTATCATTATGCTTAATAATTATTAACCATAAGTATAAAAATCTTTATGTAAAGTATGTTATGTCTTTTTATTTTTCTCCTCCAAAATCGTTTTAAATAAATCAGCTTATTTATCCAAAAAAACAAAAGGCTGTTAAATCTATAGAAGAGTTTAGGGATAATTTCATAATATGAAGACTATCTATCACTTCTTGGCCTTTTGGCTAAGTGTGCAGGCTTTCAACCAATGATCGTTGTCAGAAAATAAAGGAATATTTATCTGAAGAATTAAAGTTATTTTAAATTATAAGGCCCAGAGAAAAAGCAAAATGATAAAGCAACCACGGGCAACTCCCCACTTAAAGCTATGTTTTCATCTCTTAAAACTGTTTAGTATTGCTACAAGTAGCTATAAACTATCCTAATAATGGGTACACCTGATAGTATAACACATACCCTATAGCTTAACAATGTATAGCAAATCACTAATCAATATTATTTCTGTAAACCAATGAGAATTGTTCACAAACAAGTTTGCAACTTCGTATGAGCCCATTCCATGTTCCCCTCCTCACCCTCCATCCCCCACCTTTTATTTTTTATTTTATTTTATTTTATTTATTTATTTATTTATTTTTTTTTTTGGTTGTGATCTGGCACGGTAGCTCACACCTGTAATCCCAACACCTTGGGAGGCCAATGCCAGTGGATCAAGAGGTAAGGAGATTGAGACCATCCTAGCTAACATGGTGAAATCCCTTCTCTACTAAAAATGCAAAATTAGTTGGGCATGGTGGTGTGGGCCCATAGTCCCAGCTACTGGGGAGGCTGAGGCAGGCGAATCTCTTGAACCCCGGAGGGAAGGTTGCAGTGAGCCGAGATCGCACCACTGCACTCCACCCTGGGCAACAGAATAAGACTGTCTAAAACAAAACATATAAGCCAAAAACATAACAAAACAAAAACTGATTGTAACAAAGGCTGAAGGAAGCTCACATGCAAGACTGTTTGGTATTGAGCATTCCCATCAGCTGTCCCCACTTTGGCTCAAGTAAATTCTGTATTTTGTGCCTTTTATTTTTATTTTTGTTTGTTTGTTTGTTATTTTTACAATGATCAATTTCTTTTTTAGTTGAAAAAATAGTAATTTCATTTTAAACATCTTTGGCCAAGTTTTCTAGTATGCACACAGGTCATCTTTGACTCACCACAACCGTTCTTTTTTTTTTTTTTTTTTTTTTTAAATAAAAAATTTTTACTTTTTTTTTGCAGAAAAAGAAAATAAAAAGAAGGAGAGAAAGAAAGAGGAAGAGGAAGAGGGAGAGAGAATGGGCGTGTTGCTTTATTGCCCAGGCTAGAATGCAGTCTAAAAATGGGTATTGAAAATCTCTTTTATGCCAATAATTGTGCTTAATAATGGAGACAGGAAAAAATGAGGGAAGAAAATAAACAAGTAGCCAACCAATATTTCATTTAAACCTGTGAGTAGGTGTGATGTGGTACTAATAAGAGTGTATATTTTGTGTATTTAAAGCGGAGAGTTCTATAAATGTTTATTAAGTTTACTTGTTCCGGATCTGAACTCAAGTCCTGGATATCCTTGTTAACTTTCTGTCTCGTTGATCTATCTAATATTGATGTTGAAGTCTCCCACTATTATTGTGTGGGAGTCTATGTCTCTTTATAAGTCTTAGGTATCTGGGGTTCCTGTATTGGGTCCGTATATATTTAGGATAGTTAGCTCTTCTCGTTGCATTGATTCTTTTACCATTATGTAATGACCTTCTTTGTCTCTTTTGATCTTTGTTGCTTTAAAATCTATTTTTATCAGAGGTGAGAATTGCAACTCCTGCTTTTTATTTATTTATGTATTATTTTTGCTCTCCATTTGGTTGGTAAGTCTTTCTTCTCCCTTTGTTTTGAGTCTTTGTGTATCCTTGCATGTGAGATGGGTCTGGATGCAGCATACCGATGGGTTTTGGCTGTATCATTTGATTGAGGGATTTAGTTGATTTAAATTTAGGATCAATAATAATATATGTGCGTTTATTACTGCCATTTGATGTTAGCTGGCTGTTTTGCTCATTAGTTGATGTAAATTCTTCATTATGTTGTTGCTCTTTACTTTTTGGTATATTTTTGGAAAGGCTAATCTTGGTTGTTCCTTTCTATGTGTAATGCTTCTTTCAGAAGCTCTTGTAAAGCAGGCCCGGTGGTGATGAAATCTCTGAGTACTTGCTTATTCACAAAAGATTTTATTTTTCCTTTGCTTATGAAACTTAGTTTGGCTGGATATGAAATTCTGGGTTGAAAGTTCTTTTCTTTAAGGATGTTGAATATTGGCCCCCACTCTCTTCTGGCTTGTAGGGTTTCTGCTGAGAGATCTGCTGTGAGTCTGATAGGCTTCCCTTTGTGAGTAACCTGACCTTTCTCTCTGGCTCCCCTATGTATTTTCTCCTTCATTTCAACCCTGGTGAATCTAACAATTATGTGCCTTGGGTTGCTCTTCTTGAGGAATATCATTGTGGTGTTCTCTGTATTATCTGGAGTTGAATATTGTCCTGCCTTGCTAGGTTGGGAAAGTTTTCCTGAATAATTTCCTGAATAGTATTTTCCAGCTTGGATTCATTCTCTTCATTACATTCAGGTACACCTATCAAACGTAGATTAGGTCTTTTCACATAGTCCCATATTTCTTGGAGACTTTGCTCATTCCTTTTTATCCTTTTTTCTCTAATCTTGTCTTACGTTTTATTTTATTAAGCTGGTCTTTGCCCTCTGATATCCCTTCTTCTGCTTGATCAATTCAGCTGTTAAAACTTGTGCATACTTTGCAAAGTTCTCATGTTGTGTTTTTCAACTCCATTAATTCACTTATATTCCTCTCTAAATTGTCTATTCTCGTTAGCATTTCGTCAAACCTTTTTTCAAAGTTCTTAGTTTTTTTACATTGGGTTAGAACAAGTTCTTTTAACTCCCAGAAGTTTCTTATCATCCACCTTCTGAAACCTACTTCTGTTAATGGAACACACTCGTTCTCCATCAGGCCTTGTTCCATTGCTGATGAGGAACTGTGATCCCCTGTAGAGGGAGAGGTATTCTGATTTTGGGAATTCTCGGCCTTTTTAGGATGGTTTCTTCCCTTCCTTATAAATTTATCCATCTGTCATGTTTGTAATTACCACCTTTCTAATTAGGTTTCTGAGTGGACGTCCAATTTGTTGATTCCCAGAGCCAGAATCTGAGCAACCCACTGCACCGGCTAAAACAGCGCTGTTAAGATTGATGGTGCTTTTCTGCCCAGGAATCTCTGGTCTGGTTTCTTTCTTGAGCCTTTTACTTCTAGATTATGACAACAGTATATTTTTCTACTTACTTAAGTTTTCTCTAATTTTTCTCAGCAATGTTGTGCAATATCTAGTCCCCCTACAACTTACCTTTATTTTGTTAGCTTTGTCATATTTTCTGTTTGTTGATGCTACTGTAAATGGTACTTTAAATTATTAAATTTTCAATTTCTTATTTATAGTATACGGACTTTTGTGTATTGATATTGCATCCTGTCTCCTTGCTAAACTCTAAACCTCTCTTGGTGCTAAACCTCTCTTGGTGGTTCTAGAAGTTTTTAAATAGATTCCTCAGTATTTTCTATGTGCACAAACATCAACTGTGAATGAAGACAGATTTATTTCTTCCAATCTAATCTACATGACTTTTATTTCTTTTCCTTAAGTCTACCAATTAGTACTTTGAGTTTGTTTTTGAATAGATACAGTTGAGAAATCAAACTAAAATCTGGTCTGATAAATATTACTTACTTGCATACTTGAGTTCTTAGTGTGCAACCTAACTTAGTAGGTGAGCAAACTGAAAACCTAGCTTAGGAATTTGCTTCTCTTAACAGTAGCTGAGTCTTAGCCAATCACAGCAGCAATGCTTCAACCACTCACAGGTGGCCAACTGTTCAAACTGTGTTCACATAGGCAAATCCCAGCTGAACTGATACTGCATTTCTGTACCTAACTTTTTTTTCTTTTTATAAATCTTCAACCATGTGGCAGCAACAGCTCGGAATCTATCTGAATCTGCTCTGATTCTGAGGGCTACCCAATTTACAAAATATTTCTTCTGGCTTAATTCTACTTTGTTAATTTTAATTTGGCTAAAGCTTTTATTTTAATAAATCAAAAATAAAAAATATCTTTGTTATGCACTATTGTAGAAGAAAAGTTTTAGAATTTCACCATTAAAGAAAATTTTAATGTACCTTTTCTAGTTCTTAGGTTGTTTTTTAAAAAATCTAATTTTTACTATTTAGGTCTATAATCCATCCGTTTTGAGCTAGTTTTATGTTTGGTTAAGGTTACCATTCATTTAAGATTTTGTTGTTCTTTTGTATCACCATGACAGGTTTTTAAAGAATTAATTAAGCATGTATAGCAATTTCTCAATCTCATATTCCACTGTTCTATATTTCTATGTATGTATCAATACTATACCACATTGATTAAGGTATATTTATAGTAAGGCTTAAAATCAGGCAGTGTAAGTCTCCCAACATTGTTTATCTATTTCAGAATTATTTGGACTTTACTAGGTCCTTTGCATGTCAAATAAATATTTAGAATCACTTGTTAATTTCTAAGAAAAAATAGTAGTCTTTCACAGCATTGTTTGAAATTGCATTGAATCTGTAAATTGATTCACAAATAATGGCATTTTCAAAAGTTCATTTAACAACAAAGTTCTCATTTCTTATAAACGTCATCATATTCCATGCAATGTATATAATAATACAATTATATATAAAGCAACCTTTAAGCATTGGTATCAAAATGTTATCATCTATCAAATGACAAAGTGCCATTTCCAGAAACGGAGTCAGATGGTGATTCAAGGGTTTGTTTGCTGTCCTTGGATTCATGAGGACAACCAACACTACATACACATAGCTTTGAAAAATTAACATCAAATATTTTTTAAAAGCAACTAAAAGGGAAAGACATACCAAACTAAACAAAATAAAAGGTTAGGCCAGCAGAGTCATTATTTTTTTAATTAAAAAAGAGGAATTCAGAGATAAAACACAGTCCTTAAAAGGAATATTGCAGATGTAATTCTCAGTGTAACAACCTGGGAGAGGTGGGAAAAGATATTTCATGTCAGCAGTGGGCATCTGGACCACAGGATTTCCGTTAAACTTTCTCTTAGCTCAATAGTCTAAAAATCCTGACTCTAACTCATGATGTTTCAATATTGTTGAACATTTATTTAGTGGGAATATGGATAAATAAATTGATTTTCAATAAATACAATTACTATGGCACTTTATAAATATTATAAAAGATGACATATATTGTTGCATTTTTGTTTATTTTATACTGCCTGTCATTTTTCATTTATCCATTACTCCTAAGTGGAAAACCTGGGTCAGAAGGTACTCATTAAGTTTAAAGGTAACATATATAGCTGTAGTTCCAATTCTTGTCCTGGGCTAGGTTTGAAATATTGTTTCTACTGTTTTTGTTTTAATTAGGTCCACATTAAGAAAATGTTTTCCGGCTCAAGCGGATCATTTGAGGTCAGGAGTTTGAGACTAGCCTAACTAATGGCGAAACCCCATGTCTACTAAAAAGCAAAAATTTTAGCTTGGTGCGGTGGCGGGTAGCTGTAATCTCAGCTACTCAGGGAGACGGAGGCAGGAGAATCCCTTGAACCCAGGAGGCAGAGGTGGCATTGAGCCCAGACTTCGCAGCTTCAAACTAGGAAATATATATGACAAGATAAGAGATAGGAGCTAGCACGGGGTTAATTGTTTTTAATGACATATTCTGTTTAGGTGAGATTTAGCATATATTACATTTTGTCATCTTTCAAAGGAGTAAAAATGGTAACTGGCAACACTTTCAATTATTCTAATTATATGATAGGGCTTCTTAATAGCTGATAACCCCTGGAAGTTGTCTGGCTCACCTATTTCCTTATCTGACTTACTCTAACATTGCCTAGAGTTAAAATTCAGTTGTCCCTGCCTGTCTTTCCATTTAGACAGGGCTCAACACCATATATTTCATTGAATGGACTCCAGGTCTTTCATCCCAAGTTTCTAAGGCCTCTTCTTAAAAAGCCCCTGACTGTTCAGTAAAAAGGTTTATTTAAAATGTCAAAGAGGCTAGAGGCAGGTATTTGTGGGTAGGAGCATAACTTTCATTCTGAAGTTTAAGGGACTGGGAGCAAGAGGTTGTAAGCACCTTTCTCATTGCCATACAATTCCTCTCCCTTCCAGAAGTAACTGGCTACTTCATCAAGAACTGAGAGTCCTGTACCGGGTGCCACATGAAGGAGGTTCAGTAGCTCAAACAGGTGGCTTTGGAGTCTCTGTCTCTATCAAAGACTGGAAGGAAAACTCTTTAACTTCATCATCGTTACACAGGTATCAAATTAAATTGTTGATAATGCATAATAGGAGTCTTCTCTTGAAGGAGAGATCATTGTGGGTGATCCTCTGATAAAGCGTTATGAAGATGGAATCTATGATATACATCTCTAATTTGGCATAAAAGAGTCTCTTTTATTGCCCTTTCATTGGTATTGCTATACAAGCTTTACTGTAATATAAGGCTGCCTTTAAATAGGCACAACCTTTTCACTGTTTCGTGTTTCTCATTATCACATTATTTTTCTCTCCAAACTGATTTTAATACTAGGTTAAAAATTAAGTTTGACGTTGCTGAACATGGTATAAAAGCCTAGTTATACATCCTAGAATATCAAGATTTTCACATATATACTTTTCCTTTATGGATGTGAGGCATTAATTGTCCCTAAACACTCTTGAGCTCCCTATATGTGACTGCATTGAAACACCCAGTTTTTCTGTTCCTGGTTCTTGCTTTATCCATTCTTGTGGTGGAGTTTTTTAAATACAGTTTATGTGCAGCCATACTTTATGCATCTCTACCATTATTAGATTAAAAGGCCAATATCATTCTAAAGGTCAAAACGGACAGGTTATTTGCAATATTTTTATAGTTCTGCATGGGGAAAAATTAACTTGTTTCTTCTGTTCACACTGGAAAAGAAATCTGTCTTTAGAAAACATAGTTGTGAAAGACTTTCCTAGAATGAGGATTTATAGTTCTGGTTTTTGGAATACTGCCTATAGTTTCAATAATATTATGAGAGCTAGAACATAAGTGTTAGTAACTGAAAGTTATGAATCTTTTGACTGATATAATAATAGGATTATAAAAATGCTTAAATTGTCTTTTATCCTACTGTCAATTTTATCTTATCTGTTTGTCCTATAAACACTATGTTTTAGCCTTGATTTTCTAAAAAGTAGAACATGAGGTAATTCTTAAATGCAAAATTTTTATTGGTGTCATGAAAATCAGACAAAAGCATGAGTGTGGAAAAAGGACAGAAGATAAATCAAGGTGGTGTTTTATTAAACTGAGCATAGTTTCCAAGAAGACAAATATGATTGCTCTGTCATGTGATATGTCCATGAGTTTACTCAGAACCACAGAGAGCACCTCAGTTCCTTGAGGGAAGAAAAGCAAAAGACATCTCTGTAGTACCTTTCTATCTCCTGTCTCTTATTAACAAAATGTTTGTAGAAAAATAATTCACCTGAACTGGGCCACTAGGGAGTCAGAAGTTCCAAGCTGGGCCCGAGTTTAACACAGTTGGACTGGATGCTGAAGTGGCCACAGCTCATTCTTAGGAGGGCACGACAGTGGTCTTGTCTAAGACCCATCCCTGGTTCCATGACTACTCTGAGACAGCTTTTTCATGTTCAGAGATGAAAGTCAGTCACTGTAGCCAGGGCTTTTGCCTTGCCTCCAGAGAGGCTAGGAAAATGAATGAGACCCAAGTTACGCTGGGTGGTACATTCTTTTAATCTTTATTAGTTTACCCTTTGTTAGTTCAACCAGAGAAGTAGTAAGTTGCATGTACTCTAAGATAAGTGCAATTAAATAGCACTTATGCCTTCATATGGTACACAAAGTTGTTATTAGAAAAAGGAGTCCTCACTTCTTTCTCTAGGAGGAACAAGTTCAGTTCTTCAAAGCGGTTGTCAATTTCAATCTCCTCAAAAGACATACAAAGTGTTAGCAAACAAGACATAGTCCCTATTGCTGCAGGTGGTTCCAGAAGGAAATTGATATTTACCTGTATCAGTCATTCTAGATTTAACTCACCTTTGGCCAGCACTTCAGCTGGTTCTCATTTGTTCGTCAGATGAAGTGATGAGAACTTCATCCTCTTAATGAGTTAGACTCAAAGTATCTTGCCCTTGATAGGCTCTGATTGATGACACACCACATTGATGGTTATCTGCTTTCTTTTCCTGATGGTCCAGTGGCTGAAGGAACTTACATTGGCAAGGTGATAGACCAAAATTTTTGGTAAGTGCCCCTGTGAAATTTGTTTTCTCTAAGAACAAGAGTTTTGGATCCTAGTGACTCTTAAGTGTGTGGTGACAGAAACACATATTTCTCTGTGGGTCAGTGAAAGACATGTTGGTAAGGACTATCCTACTTCCACCACACGGGTCTTAAATTTTTAATTGTTTTTGCCACAGGTCTGTTAACTCTCCTGCTCTCTGTTATAATATAGTTCACAAGAACCTTGACTATCTTGATATTCCACAAACATCATGTGGACCCACTATGTTAAGGATAGGTCCTGCTAATTCAACCAGGGAAGTAGTAAATTGCATGTACTCCATGGACTTACTCTTAGCTGTTAAGAAAGACACAGGCAAACCAGAGGGTAAGATATAAGCCTTTCAACTATTTGTTGATCTGCCATACTTGTGATGTTTATGTGGGTCTAGTGGATCATCCCCAGGTAATTTTCCAAATTTATGAGTGTTTTTTTTTGTAATTTGAACCTCCAGCCACTAAGATAAAAAGATGTAACATTTAGTGGGCCTCTTGGATTTTGGAGGGTTTATGGATACTGCTCTGATGCTTTACACTGGGGTTTAGAATGTTGCTAGTTTAAAGTGGAGCGGAGAGCAAGAAAGGACTCTGCATTAAATTGCAGCCTACAAATTGGGCATATAATCTGGCAGGTCTGATGGTGCTGGGTGTACCGCAGGCAGATTATAATACTTGGTGAAATCATGAAAGCTTCTCTACAACCAGTTGGTAAAGGTTAAAAAACTGAGGCCTTGTTAACAGTTTGGTGTGCTGTGATTGTTGCTATGGAAAATAAACTGTTATTTCTTAACAGTGACTCCCCTCTCCTCTTAAACTGACCTTATAGGGCTTTGGTGACAGGATACACATCCAGCAGGCAGCGCCGTAAGTGATGCACTTAACCATCCAATACATGTGGAAAGGAAGGTGGCCGAAGGTATGGAAATACTCTAATTAATTTCTGCAGTGTGGTTGAAGATTCAACCTCAGGTTAGGGTCCTGAAAGAAATAATCTAAAGATCAGGGCTAGGGAGTTCCATGAAAAATGAATATGGCTATGCAGACTCCTTAATAATGGCTGAATTGGAGACTATGGAAAGAGTACCAAAGTGTTAGAT
Source organism: Callithrix jacchus (assembly GCF_049354715.1). Classification (NCBI taxonomy): domain Eukaryota; kingdom Metazoa; phylum Chordata; class Mammalia; order Primates; family Cebidae; genus Callithrix; species Callithrix jacchus. Next base: position 176,935,677 of record NC_133503.1, on the reverse strand, counting down.
TTGCAGAAATAAATAATATTTATTCTATTTCCCATGGAAAAGAGGAAGCCATAGAGGTAGGTAGCTATTTTTTTTACTGGTTTAGGCAGCCAGTGTCACCACTGAGAAAGAAAGAATTTTCTAAGAAAAGTCTAAGCAATTCTAAATATCTATTGTTTTTAGAATATAGATTTGGGGATTTCTCTCTTCTCCACCTACATTTCTTTTTCCCAAAGCAGTCACCCACATCCACAACTTAAATGCCATCTATACACCAAAGACCTATATTCCATATTTAGAACACTGGAGAGGAGGCAAATCTGCTTAGAAGATAAAGATGGAGCAGTCAAGGATAAAGAAAGACTGTGAGGAAAGTGAGCAAACTCAAAAGCTCGTCAACAGATAGGAATGTTTTCAAAAGGAAGGGGAATTTCAATTGTATTGAATGCTGTTGCTGAGTCAAATAAAATTAGAATTCAGAAAGAGCTTTTTTGAAATTTCATATCTTGAAGGTGTTATAAGATATTGCTAATATCAAAGAAATGCATTGGAGTTATGAGGGAAAAATGTAGATAAAGATTCGCTGAAGAGTGAATAAGACATGTGAAAGTGAAAACATTCTAAACCTGCTAAGAATCTCCAAAATAATTTTAAATCCTATGAAAAATATGTATTATATTTAACACCTTGACATCAGGCATAATTTTGTCTTATGTTAACTAATAAATGGTTATCTTCAGTTTTGCTTTAACAAAACGGCTTAGCTTTCCAGTCCTTTCACCCCAACTTTTGACCTAAATATACAAAATGCACATTAACCCATTGCTATTTCTCTATTCTTTTTCTTTCTTTCTTTTTTTTTTTTTTTTTTTTTTTTTTGAGAAGGAGTCTTGCTCTGTTGCCAGGCCGCAGTGCAATGGCGCAATCTCGGCTCTCTGCAACCTCCGCCTCCTGGGTTCAAGCGATTCTTCCGCCTCAGCCTCCCGAGTAGCTGGGACTACAGGCGCGTGCCACCACACCCGGCTAATTTTTGTATTTTTAGTAGAGACGGGGTTTCATCATGGCGAGAATGGTCTCGATCTCTTGACCTCATGATCCGCCCACCTCCGCCTGCTATTTCTCTATTCTAAAAACCTCTTCAGGCTCCTATCCTGTCATTGTGACTCTTCTGACTAATCAAAAAATAATACTTAGTATTTATTGAGACATTGTGTCTATTTTTCCTGTACTATTTCACTGTATTCTCAGAGCAATCTAATGGCAAATAAACATGAAGATAAGTTCTTAATATTTGTCTTTACTAACTTTACCTCTCATCAATCGCTGCTACCCTCCAATTAAATTTGAAGAAAAATTGTAAAAAAAAGCAGTATCAATGACCTAACAAGAAAGAAAGCAGATGAAAATAAAACATTCTAAAATATAAAGGGAAAAAGAATACGGAACAGAGATGTCTCTTCAAGCCTGAGGTGTGAGGGAAAAACTGTCTGAAAATGTCCCTAAGCCCTGCTTCCCCAGCCGACTCTCTTAACCTTTCCATATAAAAATTATCAGCAAAACTGCCTAGCTTAGAAAGAATATCACTCTCATAATAACTGAGATATGTTTATGGATATTTTTATAATATAATTTTTTTAAAACTAAAATTAATAAATAGATAAAAAGACATAGAAAAATGTACATCAAAATTATTGAATAAGAAATTAGAGTAACTTGGCACTGTGGCCTACGTGTGTAATCCCAGCACTTTGGGAGGCTGAGGCTGGCAGATCACTTGAGGTCAGGAGTTCGAAACCAGCCTTGCCAACATGGTGCAACCCTGTCTCTACCAAAAAACACAAAAATTAGCAAGCGTGGTGGTGCACATCTGTAATCTCAGCTGCTCTGGAGGCTGAAGCATGGGAATCACTTGAACTGAGAAGGCAGAGGTTGCAGAGCTGAAATCGTGCCACTGCACCCCAGCCAAGGTGACAATGTGAGACTCTGCCAAAAAAAGAAGAGAGAAAGAAAGAGAGAGAAAGAGAGAAAGAAAGAAGGAAAGAAAGAAAGAAAGAAAGAGAGAGAGAGAGAGAGAGAGAGAGAAAGAAAGAAAGAAAGAAAGAAAGAAAGAAAGAAAGAAAGAAAGAAAGAAAGAAAGAAAAAGAGAAAGTAAGGAAGGAGAATAATCTGATATTTACCGGTTTTCTATGCTATGTCAGAGATTAAAGAAAATTGTTTTCTTTGAAAAGTGTGCTCAAATAGGAGGTACAAGGGCTCATATAAAAAACAGTGATATAACAAAAGCCATTAAAAAGTGTCCTGTCAGAATTCAGGAATGAAAGGAATAAGAAAGAAAAAGAAAAGCAAATCTATTGAATGCTACAAACTGAAAAATAAAAAAGAAGGAAAGACTAAAACTGTAGTTAAATAGAGGAATAGATTGGGAAAATAACACTAGGGAAAATATTTATGTATTGTTTGGGAGGAAATAATAGATATATATGGAACAAAAAATGAACTTATTCATGATGTTTGTTGTTGAAGAAGATAGAATAATAATAAAACAGGTAGAAACGCTTCGAAAAATATAAGCTCTATTTATTGAAATCAAGAAAGACCTGAATCTACTGTGATGCATTAATGAATAATCAATGTCAAGATATATCTGAAGTGAAACTATTGTACTTGTAGGATAAAGAAAGAATCTCAGAGCTATAGAGACAATAATAATAATAATAAATTAATGTACTGGTAAGAAGGAAAAAACATCTTCAGCCTTTAATTTTTGTATGTAGACCCAGTTTAATCCATTTCATCATTCCATTGTATAAATATAGCACAATTCATGTATTTATTCTGTTGCTGATATGCAGTTTTGGGCTATTATACTCAGTGTTGATACCAACTATTGTGTTTATAGCTTTAGGTAAATACATATAGAATTTTTGATATATAGGCAGTGCTTCTGTAAGAGTGGACTTGCTGGGTCATGTGGAATAAAATTGTTCAGGTTTAGTTCAAAATAGACATTTTTCCACCGTAGTTGGGCCAATTTACAGTAGACTTTCAGGTTCTCCATATACTTGCCAACACTCCTCAGTACTGCTTGGATTTCATTTAAGCAATTCTGATGAGTGTGAAAGATTATTTAAAGGTAGAAAACACTAACCTAGAGAAGAAAAGTACAAGTTTACATAAAGGAAGGGATTTTTGCTAATCAAAAGACACTATTAAGAGTTTACAAAGACAAAGTTTAGCATGGGAAAATATATTTACCATTCATACATTTACAATGTACATGTAAAAACATATTTAAGTATTTCAATACATTGGTTAGTAAAAGAAGTCCTGGAAAAAATGAACAGATGACTTGAATAGGTCTTGTATGAACAAAGATGTCTAATAACAAATAAATATATGAAAAATACTTACCTTCAATGTTAAGGAAAAGGCAAGTTAGTATTCATATCCATCAGAATGGTTCACATGAAAAAGATTTTCTCTGATTCTGCTTAAATCCTGGGGTCATACCAACCAGATATATCTTTAACTTTTGACTTTTTATGCATTTGATTCAATAGTGTAATTTTATTTATTTTTTAAATTCTTTATGAGTACATAGTAGATGTACATATATTTATAGAGTACCTGAAATGCTTTGATGCAGGCATGCAATAGGTAATAATCACATAATGGAGAACGGAGTACTCATCCACGCAAACATTTATCCTTTGTATTTCAAGCAATCCAATTACATTCTTTGTTATTTTAAATTGTAAATTAAGTTTTTATTGACTATAGTCACCTGTTGTACTACTAAATAGTTGGTCTTATTTATTTTTTCTACCTATTTTTTGTACCTATTAACCATCCCCACTTTCCCCCTCAATATCCCGCTACCCTTCCCAGCCTATGGTTATCATCATTCTTCCATGCTCTATGTCCATAAGTTCAATTGTTTTGATTTTTTTATCCTATAAGTAAATAAGAATGGATAGTAAAAATTTAGAATCCAAATCCTGGCCCCCCAAAAGGCAGGATCGATGTTATAAATTTTCTTAAGAATATTTCTCCTCTTCTCTATCCAGCACTCAAGCCACTTCAGAAGATTTATCTTGTGTTAAAAGCACATACTTAGTAATTTTTTTTCTTGCTAACTTTTTTCAAGCAAGTATAATCTCTTCAGTGTTCCAGGTTCATTGAATATATTCCAAGGGAACATCTTGTGCTGGACAATATTTTCTCTCCTATTCCTGATAGGACAATTCCAACCATGGAAACTGGGATTAATTTACCATCACGTGCCCTTAAGACATTCATAGTTTTATCAGTCGTTTACCTGTGAGACTTTCAGTTAATTTTCATGACCACTCCCCTCCTTTTATGGTTTAGAACTAAATTTCAATAGCTGGATTTGAATCTGAGCTGAAAATGTCTGCATATCACCATTCCAACTTAAAACATGCTTGAAGATCAAAGTGTTGCATAGAACTTGTAAAATGTAGAGAGAAAATAAGCTAGGAAAAAAATCCATAGGAATGCCCATATTTACAAAGCAGATAGAAAAACTCACGAAGGTTAAAAAAAGAAAGATTAGTACAACTTAATAGTCATAAACTTCACAAGCTGTTTGTTGATGGAAAATAGAGAGAGAAAGTAGTTCCTTAATTGATATAAAGTATAAAGTTTTCTATTACACAGTTTTGGTTGATTTGATGGGGCTCGAATATGACCAAGTGCTTTTAAGAAGAAGTCTCTTTTGAAGGATAGGCAGAAAAATACTCTATACAGAAAGGAAAAAGTAATCAATTGAGGTCTCTAAAATACTGTACAATTCACATTAGGCAGCTACAGCTGGCTATATTTTGTGAGACCTTGTTTCTATACGTGGAGAGAGATATGTCACAAGAGTATGGCATTATAAAATGATGCTATGACATCCTCTTCAAATCTGTCTCTGCAGGTACCCTGAAGAGGGGAGCATTCTACACGTACTCTTCAACATGCACTTTGAAGCTCTTTCTACACTATCTTTACAGGTCAGAGCAGATCAGTAGAGGATTTGGGAAAATAATATCTTCAATCTTGTCCTTTTTCAATTCCACTTCACATTAAAGACAATCCCAATAATAAGGGCTTTCTGGCAAAGAGTAAACAAAAACTTGTTCTTTGAGCATAAAACTCGATATATTGATATGCAGTTGAAAAGATAGTTCAAGTCACTCAAAATTTGCATCTTTTTATACACGATACCTAACCTCACCCCACCTTTGGCACTCAAAGTGACAAAGTAAGAATGGTAGGGGGAGTAAGTGCTTGGAATGCAGTTAAATGCAGTGTAAATGGATTCTTTTAAAGGATTACAGTTGTAATGGTTACTTAACCTACACATGACTCCGTTTTTCCGACGGAAGAATAGGAATACACTTTATTATTCATAAAACTCTTTAAATATGTCACTTCATTAATCTCCTATTACTACTTGGGATCTTAGCGAAAAAAAACTAGATGAAATACAAACGCTTTAAGGCTGGCACTCAATTTTAGATGTAGAAACTCATATACACAAAGGCTTGAGCTATTATTATTTCAAGTTGTAATAGGAGTTGCAACATCTCACAAACTATAATTAAATAAGCTGGACATGTGCATTACTGAGTTATTTAAAAATATAATGTTAGTATAAAAGGACGCACCAAAGCAATCAATATTTTATAAAACTGCTGGACTGGAATATAGTTTCTGACTAGTATTAGTGTTAAACGCATTAACTTTAATGAAGAACTTAGTAATGATCTCTTAACAACCTTATTGGGATATGACTGCTTTTAAGTGGCTTTTACTATGTCCTTGGAATTAATATGATGCATGCGACAAAAGCTTGTGCAGTATTAAGAGAGGATTAGATGAAAGAAATTAATTAAAGGTTCCTTGCAACGTTTTCCCCTTGAGCTATTCAATATGCTGAAGTGGTTTGACAGTGTACCATTCTTTCGATAAATCTACTCATTAAATAACTCAATTGGGTTTAAACACACATTCTATTTTTTTAAAAAATGAGACCATCACTTTTCTCCTTGTCTTTCTAACCTGACCCCTTTAAGCCACTGCCATTTCTGTGATTTGTAATTATCTTCTAGCTTCAATAATGGGATAGACACAAAGTGTGTCCACATATTTCAGAGTCCACCAATTCACTTTCCTAGGACCTGTCTACAACAGAAATGACAAATTTAAATGGCTTAGGAATATTTGTTTAGCTGATCTCCTAGGAAAGCATCTGGGATAATTTTCTAGACCAGTAATCATAGCCATCAGTTATGTCCTGTGATAGTAGATGGAGCACAATTCTACGAACTTTGTTAAACCCTATTCCTACCAAGCTTTAATAATTGTAATAATCATCACTTTTCAATTTTCTATTTTATAAATAAATAGCATTATCCATCTTTCAATTTTCACAAACTGTGATTTACCTTGTTTCAGAAATATTATTGTTATATATTCATTAATTTTTACATATTTAAACAATTATTTATATTAAGTTAAAAATATTCACAAAAGAAAACTTGCTTTCTTGACAAAAAATGCAACACTTTATTATGACATAGTTCATAGTCTATGAACTATGACCTATGTCGTAGTCTGACTATGATAATGCTAAAAATGTAATGGGATATAATATTTCCTTTAAGCTTATATTAAATTTGATGTGTTCAAGTAAACACATATGAAATTCAGTGTCCCTTACTGATCTCAATCAAATAAAAAGTCCAGTCTTTAAAATGTTACAATGGCTACTTTTTTCTCTCAGGTATGTGGAGGATGTGAATATAAAGTCTTCCCTCTAAAATTAATGTCGGTCTGTGCAGTATTTCTCTTTTCTTTCATCAAGATATTATTTTTCTACACACACTGTTGGTAAGCAAAACCATCCTGGAAAAAGAGGAAATGACTTCTAGTTAACATTTTTATTTGGTTTATCAGCAATAGATAATCATAATTAACAGTACTTTGACCAAAATATAAATCAAAACTTGTTTACACAAATTTAACTGTATGTAAACATATAATTTTCTAATGAAAACATGTGTAGATACACTGTCCCCCTGAATGTGAGCGTGTGCATGCCTGCACACACACATATGCTGACACTTACACATGAGAACTGTTTAACCAAATTTCTAATATAATTGTTGATTTTATTGTAGCAATAACTCTATGAGAAAGATAGTTATGTTTTTCTTCATTAAATTGGACTTTTTTCTGAAATTAAAAGGAAACTGATCATATTGGAAAATTTTACCTAATTTATAACACTGACACACCAATATAAAAAAATATTGTTTATATGGTTACTGATGTGTGTATCCTTGTTTCAATAAGTATAAGATTGGTAATTTTATTGTTCCATGCATCACTTTCAAATTTTTCAATAGCCATGATAATAAATCTAATGTCTAAGATTAAACATTTAAAATAAGTCAGAATGCAAATTTGACCAAAACTACATTAAGTGTATTTCAGAATCATGACAATTAAGATAGATGACAGCTATGATTCTAAAATAAAATCCTGCAAATGCAATATTTAATGAGATTCAGAAATAACTAATTCATGGAAAATTTTACTAAAATTATTAGTGAGATGCACCGTAATTCAACTGTCATAAAATGTGTATGTAATATTTTATTTAAAAAAAGATCAGAAACATTAAAGTTCTCATATAAATCTAAATTCTCTATCTTGTTATTCATGACAATGAATGCTGTGTTTACCTACCAAAATGTGAATTGTAAACTTTTTTTTAATTGTATTTTAGGTTTTGGGGTACATGTGCTGAACATGCAAGATAGTTGCATAGGTACACATGTGGCAGTGTGATTTGCTGCCTTCCTCCCCTTCACCCACATCTGGCATTTCTCCCCATGCTCTCCCTCCCCAATTCCCCTCCCTGCTGTCCCTCCCCTATTCCCTCCAATAGACCCCAGTGTGTAGTGCTCCCCTCCCTGTGTCCATGTGTTCTCATTGTTCATCACCCGCCTATGAGTGAGAACATGTGGTATTTCATTTTCTGTTCTTGGGTCAGTTTGCTGAGAATGACGTTCTCCAGATTCATCCATGTCCCTACAAAGGACACGAACTCATCGTTTTTGATTGTTGCATAATATTCCATGGTGTATATGTGCCACATTTTCCCAGTCCAGTCTATCATGGATGAATTGTAAATGTTTAAGACTTTTGTAGGAAGGCATAATCTAAATTACTTTATGGGGGTTCTAATACATAGGTTAACAACATAAGTACAATTGCAAACTTTATCATCTTTTGCTTTTACCTTAAAAACAGTTTACCTAAGTTACAAAAAAAAAAAAATTTATTTAACTGTGTTCTGATTAAATAACTGGAAGTTCTGTCTTTGAGCTTTTTTTTAATAAGACAAATTTCAAAATAATTCTAATTAAAAAATGGTAGTTACCTGTGATATTGAAGTACTTAATTTAAACTAAAATTGGCAATAGATAGGAAGTTCAAATACAAAGATTATTTTCATAGAGTTTTTCAAGATTTAGGTGGATGTTCTAGTATGATGTGTTTCCCAGAAGTTGCTGTGATTTCAACGTATCTATTTTCTGCAGCAGGACTTTTTAGTAAGTATTCTTTGAGCAATTTCATCAGAAACAGCAAGAGTGCTTATTTCAAATATGGATTCCTAGATATTACCAGAGAGCAACTGAATCACATTCTATTTAGGAGAGCATGAATTTGCATTTTAACAACTTATCCTGTCCAAGATATTTATGCACATTAAGCAGAAGATTCTGTCAATTAGCTTACATAGCTATCAGTTACAAATAAGACCAGGTGATCAAGTGTGGATAAAATTTGAATGTAACAAATTTTCTGCTTCACAAACTTTTGGTACAAACACGAAAGAGTAGAAGACTCAAGGTATGCCAAGGACATGGATCAGCTCAGTGGTTTTCAAAAATCAAAAGTAAATCTAGATAGCTACATCTCCAGACAACCTACTGAATGAGAACCTCTTGGAACACAAGGTTGGTAATCAATATATTTAACTATCTTGTCTGGTGACGTTTATCATTAAGGAACTTTGGATTATACTTCCTAGAGTATTTCCAGGCTGTCACTGCAAAGTAATAATACTTTTGATATTAATTATAACAATTTCTAAATTACTAATGTGACTTTTTATCTTTAGTTATTGCAAGCACTCTAATCTTTTAAATTATGTTCCTGATACCTTTTGACACTTTATGATACTTACTTTGTAGTTATGATAGACTTAATACTGATTTCCCGTGGCTATTCCTGTATTTCCCTAGGATTGTTTATAATGCAGAATCATTCATTTATTCAATAATTTTACAACCTAGTCTGTGAGCTATTTGAGTCCAGCCATAATATAGTCATATGCATTCTCACAAAGTATTTAGGTTTCTTTGCATATACAAACACATTAATAGCACTTAAAAGGAGACAGACATATTTCCCACAAATTCAGTAACTTAAAATATATGCAAAATTTATGCCATGATACCAAAAGAAGATAAATAATTATTTTTGTTAACATATACACAAACATGATTGATTCCTGGCTTATAATGTAGAAAACAATATAAAGAACACAAATGAAAACAGAAACACTACATTTTAGTCATTGCACACTAAAGCAAACAATTATGCATCTTGTAAGAATAATTATAAAATTTCAGTTCTTCACAGGGTTCATTATAACCCATGTAAGCGAAAAGTGCAGATCTTTAAGAGACTTCATTAAAAATAAACCATTATTAAGAGTAGATTAAAAGTGTGGCCACTTCGCCTGTTCTTTGTCAATATGTTTTGGGTGCTGAGAAGCAGAGCACACAAAAGGCAGCACCATTTTCTGATATTGCAAGCAAAGTAGAATGGTACAATTTGAGAGGTACATGCTATACTGATTGTGTCAAGATTATAAAAAATACCACCATATGCACTTCAAAAAAAAGTAAACTTTTGAATGAGAACACATCCACTTGGAAAGCTTGGAATATAGTGATTGCTTTTCATTATTTTTTAATTAAGTAATTTAGACAATAAATAGCATTTAATTTTCAAACTAAAATTCAACTTCAGCAGGATGAACTTGAGAACAGTTCTAATATTTTATACCCAAACATGCCTATTAGGGGAAAAAGTCTCTGCAACCTAAAATTACTAATTATGTTCATCAGTGTAACAGATCAAATTCAGCAGAAAGGTATGGGAATGAAAAAAAAAAGTAATATAGACAACAACTAAGCCAACAGCAAAAAATATTCATACAAAAGTATTCACAGATTTTACCCAGTCTAATTTCACAAATGGATTCTCTAAGTCTGATCGACATCAGCCCTAGGCAATTAAGAGATTGAGTAGGGCATTTAAATCAAATTTAGGATATGTAAGATAACTAATTCAAATTATAATGAAATTATGAATAACTAAACTACAAAGTTCCTAAAACGTAAGAAAGTACGAAAAGTAGGAATACGCACAAATGCACCTACCAGATTGGGTTGTGGAGCTCATTTTCAGGAACTGGGGATAGAAACTTCGTAGCAAGTGTCCCATGTAATAAATCAGAAAGATACTACAAATGAGAGAAGACAATGTTAAGTATGTGCGCTTTATATTATGAATATAATTCTTTTTTGATGCTACTGTAAGCCTATTGTTAAGATTTAAGTGAATATTTAATTAACTTTCTCTCTGTTGTTCTGCTGCTTTCCATGATACCATTCCATTTTGCATATAGATCACCATACAACTATACATTTTTTATATTCATTGATGATAAGCATAATGCTAGGGATAATCAGAACAATGAAACAGCCTTTGTAGAGATTATGACAGTAAGAGATATCTAGCATGGGTAACTCCATCTTGCTTCTAGTCTCACAGCCTGGCTGTCCTGGCTCGTTCCAGGGCATAGACAGAACTAACAATGGGAGGAATTTAGTTTATAGTTTAATTTTGAAGCAAGGATGATAATAGCCCCTCCTTAAAACTAATCCACTCTTTACTCAGGGACTGAAATCACCTTTGTAAAACCAATGAAAAGCTACGAGATTAGGATAATGGGAGAGGTCTGAATTCTGTGAAATATGTGGGTAGTTAAAGGATAACCGTTTTTCCTTAGCTTGCTTTTCTATAATCCCTTTCTACTTCAAATTATGCAGCCAGAGGTCACAACATTTGTGACTTTCTCAATTGCTTGGAGAGATATCTGACTACTGTAGAACCTAAGAGTGGTCTTTATGAAATGATTTTCAGACCGTTACATTCTGATGACAGATGAATTCCATCTGGACCTGTGAATCATAACTCAACTAGTCCTGTGGCCCCTACCCAAAGGCTGACTCAAACTTAGCTGGTAAGGTTGTTTTTTTTCTTCCCCCCCATACCCTCATGATTTTATCTTCAACCAATCTAGTCCCTGATATATAGTCTACAAGTGAAACCAACAAAGTAAGACAATACCATTAGCAATGCTGAAGTGTTGCCTATGAGAAGGACTGCTGTATTAGTTATAATAACATCTTTAGTAACAAAAATATCAATTTTGTGTTGGTGAAGGATGTTTAAAACTTAGATTTTGAATCTAGCCTTTCTGCATATATGTATCCATAAGGAAAACCTATTATTATTGAAAGCACCTGTATTATAGCAATGTGGAGGTAAAGGATGATTTTCTCCTTGTTAGACTGTCTATGAGTAATACATTTTTCACTGGAATATCTCAAGTTGTTTCCATTTTTAAATGGAAGGATCCCAGGTGCAATAATAGAGAATCTTCAAAAATCTAGGGGAAATATTTTAGTAGGAATTATTTCTTCCATGAGAGACAAACATTATAAATCACATCAAGTCAGTGGGTAACTTGTAGAATGGATGTCACTGGAACATCTAAATAAGAATTGATGAGTAAGAAAGGAAGCTTTACCCAGGTCTTTGCCTGGAATATGCATGCTAAGAGTCTTTAAAGCTTTTCATTTTATTTAACTTGAGAATATAATCATTCTATATTCAAAAATGTATGTAATTCATATTAACATTTTTATGTGAAACATCTTCTAAATAGTACTCTTACAAATCCTAAAATATTATCGTTTCTGTTAGGCTACTGTGCTGCTCTCTACCCTTCATTAATAAAACACACACAAATACTTTCTTTTATTTTTATTGCTTTTACAATTTTAGAAAAATTTAAAAATTACTACTTAATTACTTCACCATAAAAATAAATTCATCATTTTCTGAAATGCAATTTAAGGTGCATTTGTTATTATCCTGTCATTCATTTTGTTTTCTCATTCTTTTTTTCTATTTTATTTCCTCTTTTAACACTGCTTCATAATTTTGTCACCCTTTTGCTCATAGGGAAAATATGTGGCATTTTGAAATATCAAGTAATATGTGTTATAGCTTTGCTAAACATCTCATAATCAGTTTGTTGCAAGAGATTTATAATTCAGATTTTCATTAAAAAAGAGAAAGAATCAACACCATATGTTGTGCTAAATCCTATGCAGCTGCTGCTACAGAAGCTTCATAACATATAAACTGAAAGGCATTCAGTACTTTGTATGATATACAGGACTGTAACTTCTTTCAAATGTTGTGATTTTTTAAATATTAAGATTAAAATCTAAGAAAGCATGATAAAATAAAATAACTTAGAAGTGTTCACATTTATTTTATGGAAAAGAGAGTTAGTTCTCTTGGAATCAGAAGCTAAATAAGTATCTATAACTGAAATTAAAATACCCAGCTACTCCTGAAATTGAAGTAGAAAAGCAGACTAAAAGAGGAATGTTCTGTATTAATACATCTCCTCTAGTAATCTTAACTTTATTTCAATGTGCTGTTTGCCTAAATATCAATCTATTTGGCATTTTTATTACAATTCTGCAAATGGAATGAGAGCAAATGAACCATTCACTGCCTTTATTTTCTGGGTATAATCATGTTTCTGTTTTCCATTCAATGATAGTCAACTTTCTTATTCACTCTAACATAAACCATTCTTGAGCATTAACGATCAGTTATGGTAAGAGCTTGATATTGTACCCTGTGCTCATTTATATTCTAATGTACACAATGCCAGAATCAGTTTTTTATAAACTTTAGTTGAGAGGTTAGAAAATAATACCCTATGGGAAAACCTTATATATTTTAAATAAGGTTTATGGGCCAGGCAAATATAAGACAAACACGACTGTACATATAAATTTTAAGTTTACTGAATTTAAAATAGCAGTACTGAAGAAGGAAGAGGTTTCTTTAAAGCACCATAATGTAGACTTAGTCACTTTTTAAAAAATGTCCATCTTTCTACAGAAATTGCATGCAGTTTCCACATTAAAAAAACTTTGTAATCATGATTAATTTTCCTATATCAATACAAGTTTTCATAGTCTCTGTATCATAATAAAAATAAAATAAGTTTATAAGTTAGTGTTAAAAAGTGTTTTCTTGTCATAGATTCAAGATGGCTGGCTTTCTTTTCAATGTAATATTATAAGCACAAGATAAAGATTAATAATCTTTCTGAATATAGACACAGAATGCTAATAAAATTTTGCAAAGTGAATTCAGTAACAATAAAAATATTTTTACATGACTAAGTGAGTTTTATCCAAAGAACATATCTTTGATTTAATTTATGAAAACTATCAATGTAACACACTATATTAATAGATTAAATTACCCAAAATATGTGATCATGTCAATAGACACAGAAAAAGCATTCGCAAAGATTTAACACTCGGTAGTAATAACAGCACGCAATAAACTAAGAATAGAAGGGAAATTCTTCAGTTTGTACGAGGATACCTGTGAAAAACTCACAGCTAATATCAAAGTTAATGATTAAAGACTGAATGCTTAATGCCACAGAGGAACAAATACTTTCACAATACAATAAAAAGAATAAAATTATTGAAAAGAATTCACACAAATGTGTAAGACATGTCAACAGAGGACTAAAAAGTATTGCTGAAAGAAACTAAAGGAGATAAAATATATAAATACATCTCATATTCATGAATATCCCTTGTTTATTACTGAGTGGCAATACTCAAATAGACCTACAGAGGCAATGTAGTCTCACTAAATATAATCTCAGCGTGTTTTTTTCCAAATATTGACAAGGTGATCCTAAAATGAATATGAAATGCAAAGGACATAGAGCAGCCAAACAATCTTTAAGAAGAAACTCATGCTGAAGGACTCACACTTTCTGAACTTGATCCCAAACTGCAATAATCTAGACTATGTGGTAATGGCATAGGATATTCACATAGAACAATGAAGTAGAATTGATATCCCAGAAATAAATCTTTACACTTATGGTCAATTTATTTCTTACAAGATTTCCAACACAGATTTAGGAGATAGTAGCATTTTCACTAAGTTACTGAGACAATTGTATAGTCGTATGCAATAGATAGAGTGGAGCCTTTTCTCCTCACATCATGACTAAAAGTAACTCAAAATTGATCATTGCTCTAAATGAAAAGATAAAATATAACAGTTTTAGTAAAAAACACAGGAATACATTTTCATAGCTTTGCATTAGGCAATGATTTCTTAAAGATGACACCAAAACCACTAGCAACCATAGAAGTAATAGATAAATTGCACTTCAAAAAAATTAAACATTTTGCTTCAAAGGTCACCATCAAGAAGTTGAATATGCAACGTACAATGTTTGCAAACCTTATGTCTGATAAAACCTATGTACTAGGATACAAAAAGAACTCTTTGAACTCAGTAAAAGTTTATCCTATTAAAATATATGTAAAGGATCTTAACAGGCATTTCTCCAATGAAGATAGATAAAGGACCAATAAACACAAGCAAAGATGCTGGATGTCATTAGCCATCATGGAAATGCAAATCAAAGTAACAGTGATATACAACTACATGCCCACTAAAACGACTATCACAAGAAAAAAACACACCCAAAAAAATAAAATAGGTCATAGTGGTGAGTGGTGAGGATGTAGTAAATTGGTGATGGAAATGGAAAACTACAGAGATCTTATACAAAACATTTTGACTTTTTCTTAAAATATTAAATGTGGAATTGGCATATCCTATCGTCTGAATGTTTATGTTTCCTCAAAATTCATGTGTTGAAATGCTCATCCCCAAGGTGATGGTAACAGAGGTGAGGTTTTGGGGAGGTTATTTGTTCATGGGGTGTAACCCTCGTGAATAGGATTAGTCTACTTGTTAAAGAGGCCCAAAGAGACTGCTGCCCTTTCCGCATATGAGGTTAGAGTGAAAAGATGGCTATCTATGACGATCAAACATACAATATCATTTGTAAAGGATTCAGAAAATAACTATTTTTAAATTCTTACAAAACCAAAAAAAAAATAAAAAATAAAAATAAAGAAATATAGCCCAAATAGGCAAAGTAATCCTAAGCAAAACGAACAAAGCTGAAGGCACCACATTACTTTTGCCAGTAAAAAGTAGGCAAAGGACATGAACAGACACTTCTCAAAAAAAAAGAAAAGGAAAGGAAAAAAATACGAGGAGGCAAAAAACATGAGAAAATGCTCAACATCACTAATCATCTGAAAAATGCAAATTAAAACTACAATTAGAAGCCCTCTCCCAGCAGTCAGAATGGCTGCTATTAAATAGATAAAAATAGTAAATGCTGGTGAGACTTCAGAGAAAAGGGAATGCTTATAAATTGTTGGTGAGAATGTAAATAATTTCAGCCACTCTGGTTAGCAGTTTGGAGATTTCTCAAAGAACAGAACTATCATTCAACTAAGCAATAATATTACTAACACTGGCTATATACTCAAAGAAAAATAAATAGTTCTGTTAATAAGACACATGCTCTCATATATTCATCATAGCACTATTCACAATAGCAAAGTTATGGAATCAAGCTAATTGCTCAACAGTGAATTCCATTAAAAACATGTGGTTCATATATATACTCCATGGAACATTACACAGCCATAAAAAAGAATAAAATAAAATCATGTCATTTGAAGCAACATGGATGATACTGGAGACCATTATCCTAAAAAACAATAAACTGGAAACAGAAAAGCAAATACTGCAGATTTGCATAAGTGGGAGCTAAATATTGGGTATTTAAAGATGTAAAGGTAAGAACAATAGATAATGTGGGGTAATAGAGCAGAAGGAATAAAATGGAGGCAGGGACCAAAAAAACTACTATTGGGTACTGTGTTCACTATCTAGGGATGGGTCCCTCATACTCCAAACTTCAGCGTCACATTATATATTCTCATATATGCGAAAGTACATATATATTCTCAAATCTGCAAAAGTACACCCTGAATCTAAAATGCAAGTCCAAATTATATATGTATATGTATTATATATAATACAACTATATTAATTAAAATATGTAATTTATATAATCCAGATATATGTGATATATCTACTCCCTATATGCTACATATTATATATAGTATTGTTTATATATAATGTTATATCTCATATATTATGTACTTCATATAAAACAAATATATATAATATATATATATATCCCATACATATGTGTTTAATATTGAAACATATCTGTTATACATATATATTGAATATGTGTGTAAAATGTGTAATGTGTACATGCATAATGTATGTGTGACATATGTATATAATATATATTTTCATAAAAATGTAATGTGTTAAATTCAATATTATATGTACTATATATAAACATGTACTAAATAAACATAAATATATGTACTGAATATAAATTACATATACTAAATATATAAAAATATATGAAATGTAATATGTGTACTTTGTAGAATTTATGATTCTTTAAATGTAATTGTGTGTCTATGTTATATACATATAATTTATATAATTATATATTATGTTATGATTATATATAGACATCATATATTATTATAATTACATATTATATATAATTACATATATAATATATACACAGAATTCTAATTAAAGTATATAATCATACAATTGCATAATTATGTAATTAATATCATTATGCACATAAATAATATATAACTATAATTACATTAATATTACTTTACAATTATAAATCTCTATAAGTGTATATATAACATATTTACTATATATTATATATTTTATTTATAATGTATAAAAATATACCACATATACATATATTAGATACATATATGTGTGTACACAGTACACATGATTATATATTTAAATAAAAACCTATTATTACATAAATATGTGTGCACATATATTTCTATAATTATATTATTGTATTATATGTAGTATCAGATACATATACTATTTACATATAATTATATATAATTATTTTGTAAGTATATTACATATAATAGATACATGCACATATTATATATGCACATAGATAATTTTAAGTTTTACTTTTATATTATGTATATACTATGTATACATATATTATACACATATGTATGTACTATATACATGTTATACACATTTCTATATGTATATTACATATACATATATGTGTGGAATATATGTCTTTTTCTTATACAATATGTATATTCACATAAATATTATAAATTTATTATGTACTTCTCATATATGTAATATATAGATACATATATAAGTGCTAGCAATTACTACAAATTAAATCCAAAGAAAATGGAGGATAATAGTAAGCATATAAATTAAGAAAATTAGATAAATTTATTTTAATAATAATTTGATAAAATAAAGAAAATTCAGTAGAAATAAGATAAAAAAATCTGTAAATTCAAAATAGATATCATTAAATTGGTGATTTTAATAAACTGACAATTTGAGGAATTTCCAACATGGCTATGTGTGTGATTTCATTCTTTGATATTTCATCTTCTTTTAAAAACTTGCCTGGTTAGGTTAACCCCCTCTCAGGGTAATATAAATTATGATTAACTCACATTATGTTATTAATAATTTAATAACAGCAGGTCCTTTCCACTATATGCTCATATTCTGTGCATACTCAAGAGAAGAATATGCAGGTCAGATATGACTGGAGGCAGAAACTGCGGTTATCCCTTAGAATCTTCCCTGCCGGGCAACCAAATATAGATTTTACTTAGCATAATTCGTTTTCGTAACTATTTTTTATCCTATTTCCACTAATTTAAAAAAAAATGCTTCAAGTATACTTGATGAACTAAAAGAAATATGTTACTGTTTTAGGTGTACACTCATTTTGTTAATCCTTTCAGCCTAGATGCCCCATTCATCCTCTCTTCTGGTAGTAACCACTACCTAAATCACTCTCCTAAATTCTGACAACAGAGATTTTTTTCTCAGGTGATTTGAAAGTTCTAGAATTAATCTTTATTAATTTTATTTTTGCATCATCTTTCCTTCTTTGATACTGTTCCAAAATTGACTCCTCAAAATAGGTATTTTAGTAAAACAATTTTATTTACTAGTAAAAGTGTTACTATCCTCTCTATCACCATCCCTTATCTCAGCAAATTTGATGATAAATGCATTTTGTAATACACATTATTTGTTTTTGAGTTTCCATCTACATATCGCTTAACATGATTGGCCTTAATTTTATATTTTCAAATTTTGTCTTGGGCCACACACACAATACACTAATAGTAATGACAGCTGATGGGCTAAAATACAAATATCACAAAAAAACTCATAATTTGTAAAGAAAGTTTATGAATTTGTTGAGCCACATTCAAAGCAGCCCTAGGTCTCCCGTGGCTGGTGGGCTGTGGGCTGGACAAGTCTGTGATGGTGGTATCAGCCCATATGGAGCCACTGCTGTGGGGATGCAAGCTGCAGTGGAGGAGACATTCCTGGGGCTGTATGCTGGTGGATCCAGGAACAAGTTATCCTAGTGGAAGCCTGCACTCTGAGGCACAGCAGATGCAGCTGTCTAGTCACTGTTCTGGACCTGGGTATCCCTGCACTCTCAGGGACCTGGGACACCCCGGTACCCCATAGGCTCAGAAGTGCCCACTCCCTGGTCTGTCCCTGCTCCTAGCACCTACTCCTTGTGGAGCAAAGTTGGAGCCCAGGCGTGTCACTACCTGGACAGATATACATGTGCTAAGGGTGATGCTGACATGCCAGCTACCACCCCACCACCACCTTGGCCCGCTCTATAACTTTATGAGCTCAGGGATGGAGGGTGGGGTTGCTGATTAGTGTGGGCCTGCAGGCACCCCTCAGCTTGGACTGCCTTGAAGTCCACAGCCTGCCTGTTGATGGCTTTGGAAGGCAACAGGTTCCTAGGGGTGAAGGGACAAGTCCCTAATGAAACCACACCTTCAAGCCAGAGAGGGCTTGAAGCCTGGGTGCTGGGCTTCCATTGGAAGGCATAACTGGATGGTGCTTTTTCTAGGCCTCTCCATGGCCACCCATGGACCAATTAGTATGCACTTCCTCCATTCTGAGCACATAAAAACCCCAGACTTGGCCAGACTCAGAAACTGCTCGGAGCAACCTGCCTGTGGAAAGGAGTTACCCACTTTGGGTCCCTGAGAGCTGTTTTGTCACTCAATAAAGCTCTTCTGTGTCTTGTTCTTTCTCCAGTTGTCCAGGTGACTTGATGCTTCCTGTGAGCAGGACAAGACCTTGGGACTCATCAAACAGTGGGATCAAAAGAAGCTGTAACACGTTCCTGACCAGCTTGCCGAGTTGCAAGCTATGACACACTCTCGGGCTATAGGAGTGAAGATGGGTGACCCTTCTGGGGGTGCAAACCTCAGGATTCCCTATGTCAGAGCTGCTGTAACACTGTATCCCTTCTGTCCTCTACTGCCCCAGACAGCCACCCATCATGACCGGAAGCAGCTGGGGGCTGGGCCAGCCCAGGAGCTGTGGGCCAGAGTGGGATGGTGGAACTGAAAGAGCTATAACAGAAATGAGCTGAAGCCCCACCTCTCCTCACCTTGCCAGACTGCCATGACAAGAAAGAGAGAAAAGCTATAGCCCTTCTGGAAGCTCAGACCTTGGGTCTCCCTGAATCAGGGC